>NW_009726911.1:0-6610 GCF_000703405.1 Apaloderma vittatum
GGCCCGGCCCGGCCCCTCGCGGGGCAGAGCTCCCGCTCCGCGCCAGCTTTGGAAACCGTTCGGCGTCCTCCAGGGCTCCCACATCTCACATCTGGAGTTCTTCTTTCGCGCTTCTGGCAAGAGCTGCGTGGTTTCGTGTTTTGCTGGGTAGTTTGTTTTTTTTTTTAATATTTCTTTCTTTTTTTTTTTTTCTTTTCAGCCAACGTCCTTCCTCTGGAGCTCCCACTCGGGGGGTGCCCTGTCTGGCATGTCCTGGGGCACTCTCCTCCTTGTGCTCCCTGCATCGTCCTCTTCTCTGTCTCATCTCTGTCTCACCTGTTAACATCTGAAGGCTCAGGGCTCCTTGCTGCCTGTTTTCCTTGGGTTGCTCTTCATAGAATCACAGAATTGCCTAGATGGGAAAAGTCCTTTAAGATCACTGAGTCCAACCATTAACCTAACACAGACAAGTGCTTGAGTAAACCATATCCCTAAGCACAATATCTACTTGACTCTTAAATACATCCAGTGATGGGGGCTCCACCACTGCCCTGGGCAACCCTCCTTTCAGGTAGTTGTAGAGAGTGATAAGGTTTCCCCTCAGCCTCCTCTTCTCAAGGCTGAACAACCTCAGTTCTCTCAGGTGCTCCTCATAAAACTTGTGCTGTAGACACTTCACCAACTTTGTTGCCCTTCTTTGGACACACTCTAGTACCTCAATGTCCTTCTTCTAGTGAGAGGCCCAGAACTGAACACAGTACTTGGGATGCAGGCTCCTGCTGTGATTTCCCCTGAGCCTCCAGAAGCTGTGACCTGCCACCCTCCTCCCTCGGTGCTGCTTGTTCAGAAGAGTGGCGTAGAGGTGCCCTTACCTCCTCTCCTGCACTGAGTCCAGCCTGGTGGCGTCTGGATGACCAGGCACTGAGTTCTTTGTGGAGCTCCATATTCCAGGCATCTGTTTGAGCTGGTTCCATAATGACTGTGTGCTCAACTTCCATTTTTAGGTCTTGGGCAAATTTCTTGGGTCCTTCATCAATCTGAGAAGCCAGAAGCTTGCAAGTCTTGATTCTGCTTCCTGGATGTCTGCAGTGGCAGCTCTCTGAGAACCTCATGAAGATGACTGACAGAGAGTGCCCCTGCTTTCTGTGCCCTGCACACCTTCTTCTAGACTGTCCTAGGGATTTGTCTGAATGTGACTTGAGTTCCCTGTGCTAATCTCTGTCACAGCAGCTCTGTCACCTAACGACAAGACTCCAAACACTGCCTGTGGGCCTCATTCCTGCGTCTGATCCCCTGGGCCTGCCCTTTGTCCCCTAGACCTTGCTGTCACTGCACACAGGGCCATCCCTTGCCCAAACGTGTTTGCGGGTAGGGTGGTCGCACAGGCTGCCACATCCCCTTCCACTCTCCAAGGTGCTGTCCTGGTCCCTCGCTGGAAGGTCAGAGACCCTGGTCCCAGGCCAGCGGTTCCTCCACATAGGTCCACATTGTCCTTGGTTTGGGTTTTAGGAGACCTCCATCTTTTTTAGAGAATAAACTTGTTTTGACCTAGCCTGGACTCCCTTACAGTAGTTTGAAAAGAGTTGAAGACAGTGTACTGACTGTCTAATTTCAAACTTCTCTGCCTCTCAGTCTTCTCCTCCTTTAGGACCTCCTTGATGTGTTTTATGCCATTTTACCTTGAGTGTGGGTGGTGTACAACTGTTGCATTCGGTTCTGTAGACAAGGAAATCCATCATCCCTGAGCTCCAGGTGACACCAGTGACTGTAGTAATAGTCTTTCTAGTGTGGGAGAGTGATAAGGTTGTGTTTCCCAGTCTTCAGTTTTCCAAATATCTCTCACAACAGGGGTTCTGGATTGTGTAATTCGTTAGTTGGGCAGAGTTTGGGGAGGCCCAAATCTTACTCAGAGTCTATTTAAGAGGTTGTGCACCAAAAGCATGTGGTTGGACGGAGGGTGTGTGCTCATTATCTGCAGAGGGACATTATTCCTTCCTCTTGCTCCATCTCATCTGCCTGCATTAAAGCCCTTGTGCTGGATGTGGAAATATTGAGCCATATTTTCATGCTAGAGGGATGCTGCCATGTCTCCTGAGCATGCTAGCTGTAGGTAGAGGAAAGAACCTGTGTCCCTAACAGACCAGTTGCTTTAATGACATTACTGTTCTAAGCAGTCTTTTTTTAGACAGGCGTTAGAGAAGTTATGTTAGTCCCAAACTCTGCAGTAAAGAGACAGCGTGAGCACAGCCTGGGCAAGATAAGTGTAGTGACTCTAGGGTGAGGCTCAGAGATGGGAAGATAATGTGGCTTCCAGTCCTCCACCCCACCTTTGGAGGGGGCTCCCTGGTAGCCCAAGACATAGCAGAGCTTTGAACCTAAGTTTGCTGAACTTATGGTTTGACACTTATGGGTTGAAAGACAGGAGCATGACAATTGGAAACAACTTTGGTGTTCCTTGATGTGCCAACAATGTAACAATAAGTGAGCTGGAGAGTGTATGTGGAGCAAGAGGTTGACTGTCTTCCCGCAATAAGCTCCTTCAGAAACTTCTAGCTAGATGGGAATTAAACCAAGCAAAGCGCAACCTTGTGATGCAAAGGGTGACCTCATGCAATGTGGTGGAAGAACTCCAACTTCTGTCCTTCTTTATCAGTGCTGGCCGCCTAAGGTTTTGTGAAAATTAGACACAGCATATGGTGCCTGTGGAACTGAACATGTTACAGAGTTTGTTAAACTCGGAAAGGGACCTTGCGAGGACTAATTTCCCCAGTCCACTCCTCCCTCTTTCCATTTTCTCAACAGGTGAGTAGTTCTAGGAGAGCGAGCATAATATTCTTATTTAACAATGTGATTTATAAAATGCTCATATGAAGAGAAGACAAATGTTAAATAATCCTGCCTCCTGAATTGAATATCAGGAGTTAGACAGGTACAGAGACCGGTTCAAAGAGTCATAAGCCGTCTTGAATTAACTATAGTTGTGATAGCTGCAGGTGAGAACGAGCTTTCTCCATCACCTCTTTGACAGGCAGGGGTAAATGGAAGCCAGGGGTCACCAGTATGGGATTTAGTCTTTTCTTATTATTTAGTGTCAAAGTTGTGAGTAACAGGTTTGTAATATAAATGTTGGGAGACTTCTGCACTTTCCTGCAAGGGAGGGATCACCACTCTAAGAGACCAATTGCTAGGCAGGTGAAAGATGGAAGGGGTATTAGGTTGTGTGAACGTATTGAAGTAAATGACTTGAGCTTTCCATGTCAAAAAGGAGACTTGAGTGGAGGAGATTCATCGGATAGGTGGTTCTAAGAGGTTTGGACCCTTTTTTGGGGGTTGCTCATGCTGAATGATGGTTGTGTGGCTGTCATATTGGCTGGTGCTGATCCAAGCGTCTGGTGAAAATGAAAGCTGAGGTTTGGCCATCTCCCTTTTTTCTTTCCCTTTTGCTGTAGACATTGTTCGCAGCGACATTGCCCTGGATAAGCAGAAAGGCTGTAAGATCGCCCAGCATCCTGACATAATGTTGGAGCTACAGAGGGAAAAGGCAGCTCAGATGCACTTGGTTTTGTTAAAGGAGCAGTTTTCAAACACATACAGCAACCTCACGTTAACAGGTAAGGCTGCGAGACCAGCTCTGGAGCCAGGTTCTGGGGCTGGTTCTTGCTAACTTACAGGTGTGTTAAAACCTTTGGCTGCTTCACCTCTGTATGAATCAGCATCTCTCTGGCTGCCTCTGTTTCCTATCAAGTTTACTGGGTGCTGGGAGGGAAAGAACCTTCAGGAACTTGTGGTGGACTCATAAGGCCTCTGCAGCTGGCACCTACACAGACACTCCAGATTTGGTGCCCCTGGACAGAATGTTTTCTGCGGTCTGACCTAAGCAGAATACCACGGCATGTGAAGTGCTGGAGAAATCTCCCTGCTAACTGTTCATGTCGATGGGGCTGCGGCAATTACTAAATTTGGAGTCCTTTAAGCTGCAGCTGATTTTTTTTTCTTTCCAGAGCATGCACTTTGTGTGAACCCAGTAAATATTAAAGAGCAAAATATAAAGGGATAATGGCCCAGACAGAGATGAGAGGATACTCTTTTTCTGGCAACTGTTTGTATTATCCAGGGAACAGAATCTCAAAGGATGGAGGAGACTGCCACATTTTGGATACACATTTAATGGTGCTTGTAAAGGACTGATGTCTTCAGGCAGTGAGTGGGCAGAAGGATGGGATCCCAGCAGCCAGCAGTGTCCTTTCATAGCTGTTCTCCTTATCACTACAGCTGGATGAGCCACAGACGAAGGCAAGGAGGAAGAGACTAATAAATCAAACAAGATCCCCTTGTCCTCTTGCTGTGTTCCTTTCCTATGAGAGGCAGGGAGGCATCTGATTTGTATGGGAGAGAGGTCCCCGTGCTCTAGCTGGGGAGGAGATGGCCAGCCCATGGTGGTCCTCCCCTGCTGCTGGGCTGGGGGAACGAAGTGGGTCCTGTGCAACCTCCCCCAGCTGTGTCCCCCTCCTAATTCAACGTCCAGCCCCTGCCCTGAGGCCAGCACGGGTCTGTGTCCTTGCTAGAGCAGCAGTGAGCTCTGGCTCTCCTGGGGACATGGGTTGTGCTGGACCTCTCAGGGCCCCCACAGAGGTGGCTGGCAGAGGGCTCAGTTCAGGGGGCCAGTGGGCATCAGGGCCATGAGTGTGGCTGAATCACATCATTCCTGAAAGCCCAGCATTTAAATGGGATCCTCAGAGACGTTTCTCATTCTCTGTAACGTAATCCACTTGGCTGTTTATTCCCAGTACAACTGCTGGAATCAACATTGTCAGCTTTTCCCCTGACAACTTGCTTACTTTCCACTAAACAAACTTCCCTTGAGAAGAGAAGCTGCTCTCCCTTGTCCTCCTTCTCTCACTGCTTCAAAAGCTCTCTGGCATTGCTGGCATTTTTTACAGAACCTGCAGAGCAGAGGTGCTACCTGGTTATCAGCTCAGCTCTTAGCCTTTCCAAGTGTGTTTACAGGATAGTTCGGAAGATTTTAACTCTAACTCTCCAGTGGGGAGAGACCAATTTCACTGGAATATTACCCAAAGAACTATTTTAATGTCCTTTAACTCCCTTTGAATGTGAGCAGAGCAACTTCATAATTGTTATGAAGTTTAATCTTTTATTTCATAGACATAGTCTGAGAACATGGACTCGAGACAGCTAAGCATAATATTTAACTGGAACTCTACTAACTTGTGTAAATATTTCCCTTCTCCGTGATGGATCTGGTGTTTGGGGTGGGCAGAGGGGGTTGTACATCTGTTGCAGAAGGGCATTCCTTACCTTCAAAATTCAATCAGCCGGAGTTTGCTTAAGGACTTCTTTTTTTTTCTGCACAGTGGTTTTGTACAGTGCTGTAGGGAGTCCCCAGGTCGTGAGGCAAGGTGCAGGAGCTAGCATCCAGACCTGGTTTAGGAAGCGGCAGTGAAGGACGGAGTTTGCAGGAATGGAGTATCAGGGGGATCCCTGAGAAGAGGGTTTCCTCCTGGATTTCTGTATCCAAGAGTCACTCGGCCCTCAGTACTCAGTGTCCAGCCTGGACTGGAGGAATATTCACCCCCACACCTCTGTGTAAGAGTGGCTCCTGCTCCTCCTGCAGCCCTTAATTGTACAAAAGAAATGTAAATGGAGTATCTTACCCAAAGTCCTGTGAGAATAAAGGTACTTTACAAGGGGTTAACTACTCTAGGAAAGCTTGGGAGTTGGAGTACCACCATGAGGCATCTTTATTCCCGTGCTATCACTACCACTACAGTGATTTGGATAAAAAGACCCCTTGCCTTCCTCCTCCTCCCAGATGACATAGCTACGTGAACAACTTGAAAGACTAGATCAGGCCTCCCACACTGCCTGCAAGTATGGGCAAGTGATACTGCCATCAGACCTCCATACAGTATCCTCTTGGCTTTAAGAATGAAAGCTCAGAGTGCACAGAGTGTGATTCTGCAGTCCCTGTGGCACCAGTGTGAATCAGGGGCTTTTTCAAATCTATTCACCAGTTGCACATGGTTCCCAGTGCGCTCCTTGTTTCAGTAATCAGGCAGGGTTGTGGTTTTGCACTGGGATTTAAGCCACTCCCAGCAGCAGGTACCTCCAAAGTAAGAGGGTGTCTTAGAATGAAATGTGTTTTTTTTGTGCTAAGACACAACTGAGACTGAGTGAAACCAGGCAGTCTTTCTGGCTTTCATTCCTCCAGGAACACATGTTAGACTCTGGCTTAGGCCATGTCGGTTTTTCTAGGCGAGTACAAGCTTTCCTCAGCTCCTGTCTGCAGGCTTTCTCTTGCATCTTGCATTTGCTTTCTGTATGTGATCTTTCTAAGCTTGCTGAGCCTGCCTCACTGAGATAAGTGATAGTCTTTGATCTGTGACAGTGCTGTTTAAATGCTGTATAACATTTTGAGGCTTATTAATCTCTGCTGCTTTCCCTTTGGTGCTCGGAGATAGATATCTCGTTTCACAGATCAGCATCACCGATGCTCTTGGGTGAGCCCTTGGTAGAGCAAGGGGAGAGTACACGGCATCATCTGCTCTCCTCTGCGAACCAGCTCGTTCAGCTCAGCCCATGGTGGGATAAGGGAGGAGAAGAAATCTTTCCC
>NW_009726911.1:6641-20265 GCF_000703405.1 Apaloderma vittatum
TTCCCAGCTGAGTTAGGTGGAGCATGCAGTGGTTCTTTTATGGCTTGCATCAGCTGGAGTAGAAGTTGCAATTCTTACAGCAGGCTCCTTTGCGACCCTGAGGAGAAATATCCAGGTGACAGCAAGGTGATTTTGGACCTGAGGGGTGAATGTGTGGCGTTGAGTTGGCAGCAGGTGAGGTACGAGGAGCTGCCCAAAGCTGTGGAGACACAACATGCATGCAGGTTTTAGGGGGTGAGCTTGTGGGCTGCAAGGTAGCAGCAGACAAAGCTTTGATAGGTTAAATCTGAATCCCTCCATCTGTGGTGCCAGTTTGGGCAGGGTTAATGTACTGCATGTGTGCTTTAAGAGCATGGATATCCGCAAGTTTCCGCACCATTATTAAGTAAAGCCTGTTAAGCCCAATGGAAGAGGGATTCGTACAGGTCAATAGAAATATGTGAAAAACTGTCCCCTCCTGTATTTACATGAAGTGTTAAGTGTAACTGAGCTTCCCAAGATACAAGTATGAACTGTAAAATCCCTTCTAGGAATTCCCATCCTGAGGAAACAAAATAGTGCCCCGCTTCTTATTCTAAGCAGTGGAGAAACATCTTTTCTTTCTGCTTTACCTTCTGCCTGAAGCCACAATGCAGATTGCTTCACTGCATCAAGAGACTAGTGATGACAGCTCTCCAGCCTGTCCTACCACACCACATCTTCACTGAAAACCTGGTGAAGAGACTGCAGTGTGTGTGGTAGGAAACCCTCCATCTTGACACATCATGTGGTACAGCTTCTAAAAGCAGCGGTTAAGGGAGGAGACCCTCCTCACGGGGTACATAATGCTCCCAGTTGACCCTCTGCCAATACTATCATCAGGGTGGGACCACAGAGAGTCTTTTCCAGCTGCACTGAGAGAGGCTTGGAGGGATTAAAATCAGGTGGGAGCTCTAGGAACGGAGCTGAGAGTTGCTAAGGAATGCATTTCACTGTCTGTGGCCAATATTGCTATCAGGTGTTTTACACTGGCATCCCATTATCCATGTTAAGGTCATTAGGTAACTTAAACTCTGCCATAAGAGCACTTGTGAGCTCTTGGTGAGGCTTTCCTTGGAAAAGTTTACTTCTGGAGATGTTGGCAGCTAAGCAGAGACCCTCTCCATGCAGGATAAGCGGTATGGGTGTGCAAGGGGGTGGTGATGGAGGTTGCACACCAGATTTTCCCGTGTGGGGATGCGTAATGGTGGGATGAGTGGAGCAAAGCAGAGTGTGTGTGTGTGGCTACTTCAGTGCAACTGTGTGTGGGGGTGGTACAGAGTAGGGATGAGGGCAGCCTGTCTGCATGAAGAACTTGCAAGTGAGAAGCTGCCCCACGGAAAGGGTTTTCTTCTCTCCCCCAAAGACAGCGAAAGCTTCCGTTTGTGCTTGTTCCTTGGCAGGGAATTGTAGGGCTCGTGTCGAGCACCTGTGACGTTTGCATTTCCTGCACTTGTGAACCTCCCCTGGAGGTTTTGTGATTCCTGCCAAATGTCGTGGCTCTAAGAGGTGGTGGTCCTGGAGCAGGATGTGTCAGCAGGTCCTGGAATCCATCCTATGGAGAGCTGGGTCTGGAGGGGACTGTGGCTCAGAGAGGCTGCTCTTGTGTAGAGGGCATGGGGGTGGTGTGCTTTTGGTAGCTGTGTGGATGGGCAGAAAAGCTGCTATGCTTGTTTTTGATGGAGTTTTCCCCAAATATGTGATTTTATCCCCAGTTACAGCTAGCTTCATGGGGCTGGGCAGGGGACACACACCATGTGAGATGGGATCTGGGAGGGTTGTTGCAGAGGTAAGTGTAGCTTCCTTGCCTTTTTGGCAGCGTATTTGGGATCAGCAGCCTAAAAGTCCTGTGGTCTGCACAGCAGTGATACGTATTATAGCTGTTTTACTGGGTGCTGCACTGGGGTGGTCCACGCTGTGCTTGTGTTCCAGCTTTCCTTTGAGGAGAGCGCTCTCTGGGGCTGTGTAAGAGGTCTGTGAGTGGCTTTTGGATCAGGCTGTCTGCCCATCTATCCATCGCAGCCCCTTGCATTATACATGTTATCCACAGCATTGTACAAGATAGATCTGAAAAGGACCTCAAGAGGGCATCTTCTAGCCTTTTCTGTGGCAAATCGGCTGCACCTGGTCTCTGCTTGGGGAAAAAAGGTGTACAAGGAGAGGCAATATCTTTTATGTAGCCAGCTGATACAGTTGGAAAAACGGACAAAATCTGTGGAGCTTGAACCTTTTGTTGGGGCTGAAGAAGGTAAAGCGGCATTCAAAGCTAACTACACAGTGAAAGTAGTTTCACTGATGTCTCCCTGATTAGCACAACTAATCAAAGCACTAGTGGGGGTACTGGTGGAGAAGTCGTGTCAGCAAGGGGAAGACAATAATGGCTCCTATGGGGGAGAGAGTGTTATTGTGAAGTACTAGGGATTTCCTGGGATGTGGGACCAGAAAAATTGTAATATGTTGTTAAGCCAGTATTGCTACTAAGCCCATAATTAACAACCAGCAGAGTTTCCAGGTCCCTTTTGAGAATGGTTATGGAGTGTCTTCTGAGTCCTTGGGATTGGAACTGAGGGGATGATATTGGGAAAAATAAACAATGAAAAACAATTTCTTGTAACCTGGTATTTTTGTGCCATTATCAGCTTTTTATATGAGCTCATTCTGAAGCAAAGCGGCTGTTTGTTTTCACTACACAGCTTTCTGAGGGCATTTGGCATGTAGCTGAAGTACATTGCATTCCTGGGCATGCCTGTGTAAAGCCAGTAGGTTGCTGGGGCTCAGTAGCCAGGCGCTGGGACTGCCTGGGTTGTGGGGACATCACTGTTAACCAATTCAAATGAGGCTTTATCCTTGTTGGTAAACCTCCTGTGATGGGAGTGATGTACCCTCCCGCAGCAATTGGCTCTAGGGTGTAACTGTCTGTATCGTTATGGAGTTGGTGTTTTTAAAATCTCTTCCTTCAGCTTAAGCCCGTTACGGCATGACCTCTCCCCATCGACGCAGAGAGCAGCTTACAGCACTCCTTTCCTCTTTGCAGAAATCTTTTACATATTTGAGGCTTGTTATCGTTTTTCCCTGAAGACTTTTGTTCTCTACACTGAACAACTGCCTTTCGTTTGCTGTTTCCTTACGGCCATGTTATTTTCAAGTTGAATGACACATGCGTGGCTGATTCTGCCTCTTGAGGTCCCTTTCAGCCCTCTATAAAATGTTTTGTGGTTCTGTGTTTTGTTGGGGTCTCTTGGGCTCTTTCTACTGAGTCTGGGCCGCTTTTGAAGCGTGTTGCCTTGAAATGAGCCCAGTATTGTAGCTGAGGCCTTTCTTGACTGACGAAAGCAGCAGGGTTACTTCATGTACCTTGTGTGTGATGCTCCTGTCTGTATAATCATGGAGTTTTGGGTACAGTATTGCTTATTCATGCCTGCACTTTTACGTACCATTTCCCAACCAGCTGTGTGTTCCCTGTGTGAAATTGCATTTAGACTCCATTTTCCTAATTTTCTAATTAGAATGTTTCACAAAACTGGAAGTAAAGCCTTGCAAAAGTAAAGGTATAGAACATCTGTTGCCTCTGTCTTGCATACGAGACCCTTTTGCTCTGTCAAAGAGAAATCAGATTGCCTTCACGTGGCAGGGCTATAGCTTCCAGCCCTTCCGTGCAGATGGGTTGTTTGATGATTTGTTTCAGATTTTTTTTCCAGGAATTGAAGTTATGTTGACTGCCCTGCAATTTCCTTGATTTTTCAACCTGTTGAATATAGACACTGTTTGCCCTTTCCCAGTCTTTTGAAACCTCATTTGTCTTCCAGAAATTCCCAGAAATACTTGCTGATGGACCTCAGCCTATTTAAAAACATCAGACTTCAGTAATCTTCATTCTGCTCATGCACTACTATACCTTACACTTCTACTCTGCTGGTTTTAATTGCATTAACTTCGTGGTCTTAGTTATCCTTTTTCATGAAGTCTGAACCAACAAAAGCATGAAACACTTCAGCTTTAACTCTGCGAGTTCTTGGCTATTGTGAAATTGTGTCCCAATTTATACCTCTCTGCTTCCTGAGACAGCTGTGAGCCAAACCCCTGGGATCTTCCGTCTCCTCTTACCCTAATTAGTAGTTTTACAACTCGTGGGCTGACAGCATGTGTGTGTGTGTGAGAGAGGTCATGAAGGTGAATCTCTTTCTCAGGTGACACTCTCTAGTCTGTTAAGCAACACATTGGCTTTCTCATTATCTGATTTGGTTATTGCGTGTGTAACTGGGGAATGTGGCTTCTTGAGATGTGTTCAGTGTTTATTAAAATCAATTTAGCATCCAATTTAACTAGCCTCACAAGAGAAGGTATTTTATAAATTGTGCATCTTAAAATTAGTGATTATATGTACATTATAATATCTAATGTCATTACCAGAACTAGCCAGTTCTGGGTGCTGTGTAGAGAATAAAGAAAACACATAAACCTAACAGAAAACAGATTTTGTGGGGAGAGGGGGAGGGCTGACATGAACTAAGAGCTTTGGAAGGTCTTGTGGCATGTTTAGTGGCATAAACCAATCTATTAACCTTTTCTCCCCGCTCAGGAGGTGATGAACTCTTTGGTCTGCCTCTTCCCACTGATGTAGTTATCAAATGTCTCCTCCTTACCACTGGCAGTCCCTGCTGCGAGTGGTTTCTATTCAGCACTTGGATCTTTGGCTCTGTCTCTCTCTCCTGGTGCCGCTCCTTTGTGCTCATCCCATCAGCCTGATGGAGTTTCCCTTTCTCTTTCTTGTGCTGCAAGACACCAAGGAATCTGTGATTTTACACCCACGCTAATTCGCATTTGTTCCCTTCTCTTGATGCATGCTTACAAAACACCATCTTTCCTGAATTCCCTTTTCATTCTGCATAAATTCTCCCTTGCCAACACTCTGAGTGTACTGAAGCCTTCATCCTTACAGAGCACTGTTTTTACTCTGTCACTATTTCTCCTTCTATTCTGAACAAGTACAAACGCACACTTCAGGCTCCCTCGCCCATGATGCTTTCCACCTTCATGTTTTTTCCTGTTTTTTCTGTTTGTGAGAATCAAACCTAAAGGAGCCTCCTTCCTAGTTTTGTTCCTGCCTCTTCTTTCACAGTTTCTTTTTCTTGGTGCATTCCAGGAACTTGATGCAAAACTGTGTCTGATGTCTTCCTTTTCCCAGCAAATGTGTGGGCAGTTAAAGGTCCCTAATTACCAGTAAGTTCTGTGTTTCAGATGCTCCCAGTAAGCCTGTGCTTCTGATCTTCCTGATTTTGTAGCCTAAAGCAGACCCCCAGTGTGCCAGTGTCTGGGCTCTTTCCACTCTTACGTTATACAGAGTTTTTATACCTGCCCTTTGTACTGCTGAATTTCACCCCGCTGCTTTTATGCTGGGCCCCAAGATTGTCCAGACCTCCTTGTGTGATGTTTCTCATCCTCTGCTGTGCTGATGATTTTCTTCTTTGTCAGCATTGTGCTTTAGTTCTGACTTCCAAACCATGGAGCTTGCTTTGCCTCTCGCCATCAGGTTAGAAACCCCTTCTCCTCCCACACTAGTGTAATGCCTACGACTAGTGAATCCTGTGAATATTCTTTTTTCATAATAGATTTGGCTGCTTTAAGCTTTGCTTTGCCAAAGTGCCTTTGTAGCTCCTCCTCTGTCCTGTGGCAATGCTGGACAGACTTCTTCATCCTGGAGATATGAGCTCTATACTGTTTTTCTGTACGTGTATTATCTTGTGCTTGGCTGAATTAAAGCACGCTTGGTTGGGTGGTGGCCATGTAGCCATACAAATTGGATCAGAGGATAAACACGGATTGTTTTGTTCATTATTTACTAACCTAAATTTCTGTTATCTGCAAGCTGCCCCTAGGGATCTAGTATTTATATTTTTCTAAATGATTATTAAAACCCCTGCATCCTGTGGCATGGGAAGCAAGTGATAGACACATTTTTGTCTCGTCAGCCACTTCTATCCATCTAGTTATGCCAAATTATTTCTATTAACACAAATTCTTAAATCAAGCTGTAACATCAGTTAGACAGGACTTGACTCTGTACAACATATGTTGGCTGGTAATTAGCCGAGACATGAATATAATGAATTATTGTTAGATCCTCATATTGGCTTTTCATTAATCTGTCTAGGTTTGCTGTCAGGCTGGCTGTTGCTCACTAGGTCAGCTAGTCCTCCCTAAGCGCCAGCATGGGGTTAGAGCTCTCCTACCCTTCTAGAATTACTTGGCATTCCAAGATTTATTAAAAATTAGCATCAATGGGTCAGAGATCTCCTTAGCACGCTTGGAGGTGCAAATTATCCAGGGTGGGTGATTTAACAGTGTTTATCTAAAGCAGATGTTATCTAATACATCTCTCGGTCATTAGTAAACTGTGAAGTATATCATCGTCTTATGATGAGTTCATCATTGCATCTTTTTACCTAATACAATGGTGTATTTTTGTAGTTACATTGGCAATTCTACCATGTGCACAAAAAATAATGTTTCTGTTCACATTTCACTTCTTTCCTCTGTATTTAAATTCCCACTATTCATTCAGCAAGGAATGAATTTTTCCATCACGTTTAAATACTTTATTTTTTACTCTTTGTAACTTGCAGTTGGTTGCTATATACTTAGCTTTACAATCACAGCTTATATTGTTTTCTATTATTGCTGTCTATACCACTACATAAGGATGGGTTTCCAGCCAAAATCCCCTTCCAGTGTGGTGGTGGAACATGCTGATTTTGGCCATCTAAACCACCTAAAACCAAAGCACTGCCCCCTCTTTAAAGATTCTTTGGATTCTTTTGTCCAGTATTTGCTTCCCAGTAAGCTAATTTTTCTCAGCCTGGAGAAGCTGAAGCACCTTGTGTATGTATTTCTGACTGGGATTATGGTCCCATTAGCTTTACTGAAATGCAAGCTTAGAGAAGGCAGCTGCTGATGCAGACAGAGCAGGGAACGAAGTGTCCGAGTTCTCTGCATTTTTAAAAAAAATTTCCTAGCAAATTGTGACACATGAACAAATTTTGCCATAGTTAAAGGAGTATGGCCAGCTTCAGCACTCCAGCCACCACCCTTAGGTATTTGCTCCCTGTGAAAAATAACAGGAATGGTTATTGCTGTGTGGCTGGGAAGTTTGCAGCAGGGAATTGGGGATGTGAGTCCGCGGTGTGCAGGACACGTCTCCGACAGACCCATACTGTGTGGCTGGGCTAACTCATGGAGAAAACAGAGAGGGAAGAGGGGCGGTGGGTAAGCCTGGCTTGGCGGGGAGCGATGGACCCTGGCTCCTGCCTGCCCCACGCTGCTCGGTGGGGGCACTGCCTGCTGGTGGGAACGCCGTTTGGTTCCCAAGTCGCGTTCTCTGGTTGCTTGCTCTATAACCCTTTTTCCATCTGTCTGTTCACTTACTGTTTACTGCTTTCTCTTGCTCTATCCTTCGTTAGCTGGTTCCCGATGCTCCTGGCTCGGGAAGGGGCTGTCTTACCGGGAGCATGAGGGTCCTCCTTGTCGCAGAGACAGGGTTGTATGGCATGTACAGTTAATTAAATTCTTGACTCTTTTTTTTCAAGGTGAGAAAAGGGTTAAAATGCTGGAAATAAGAGCTTCTTGGAGTCCCCCCTAAAGTCCACACTATGCTTTCTTCAGAGGGGATGGGAGAGTAGTGTGAGAGCCTGTGGATATGCATGCTTTGTGTAGCTAAAGGTGGCACAGCAAAGAGTGAGGTTACAAAGTGTTCAAAAGAAATTTTGGATCTTAATTTCATTAAGTTTTATATTGGGTTGCTGTGCTAAGAGACACAATCTTTGCCTTTCTTAAAGATATGAAAAACTCTATGGATTTAAATAATTTTTTTCCCCTCTCCCCCCTCTCTGTTGGAAAGGTGGTAAAAGCAGAAGTTTTGTAAGAGACACTGAAACCAGTTCAAATATAATTCTATTAACTAATTAGGGGAACCTTGGAAATCGGTCTGAGATTCACAAGCTTTTATTTTTTCTCTTTGCTGGGGCACTCCAAGAATCGGATCACCTGGGGAAAGCATGTTTAAGAAATACCAGATGGTCTCTGCGATGCTCCAGCTGTGGACAATCACTTCTAGCCAGGCAATCTGCCTTGCTGTCGAAGCCCTCTAAAACTGTGCTGCCCATTTGTCATGCTTCTCCAATTGCAGCGCTCTGGATAGCTTCTTTTTTCCTTGTCTGGCTCTTCCTTTCCAGTTTTTATCACCCACCCCCTCCATGAGCTAATGTAGTAACATCCCTTCATTGGCTATAAATCCATTGAAGAGCCACATATAAAATATTACTTTGTTAGAGAAGATTGGGAAACATCTGTTTTTTACCCGTAAGAGTCAGTCTTTACTTGTCTCATATGACGATGTGACTATTTATATACTTGTGAAGTAAAAAGAAAGAAAGATGGGAATCCTAGAATTTGAGTGGAGCCTCTAAATGAAGGAAACTTATTCATCTCGGGGATTTGTTTGGAGGCTAATGTTTGAGGGGGGAGGACAGACAGGGGGCACAGGCCAAGAAGTTGCTTAGACATCTGACAAAGTAACAGTTGTACCAACTGCAGAAGGTCCTTCTGGAAGTCCTTTGATGTTGTGTGACTACTCATCAAGGAAAGCTTTGGGTCTAAACCGTTAAGTGTTAACCACTACATAGAACAGGAACCTGGGAACAGCGACAGTCCTTAGGTCAGCAGGAGGCTGTAGCTATAGGGGCATACATGCATGACAGCACAAATATGTACCTATGGAGGCTTTGTGTTTTGGTGGGTATGCCAGAGTGGGATGTCTGAGCCTGCTGTCAGGAAGTGCCTGTCACTCAACCTGCTCAGCACTAGTGCCTCACAGAGCTGTCCGCTTTCGCTTACACGTGCAGCTCTTCATTGCTATCTCCATCGCCTTGCAAGACAAGGGCACGGTTTTCTCTGCGTGAGGAGAGCTAGTGCTGGGTACCCCGAGATAGCAGTGGAATGGGAGCAAGATGCTGAGGGTGGATCGTGCCTGCCATGGTGCGTGACGTGAGAGCTTGAGGGAGGATATGGGGCCCCTGGTGTTGGTGTGGGAAGGCTGACCCAAGGAGCCAGCCAGGTCCAGAACTTTGTTCATGCTGCTGACATGAACTGTGCAGTGAGACATTCTGTAAGCTGTGCTGGGGGCACAAGGAACAAGGCTGTGTGAGGAGGGAACTTGGGGATGAACAAGGGGGGATGCTTCTTGGGGTGAGCCGGGCAGGCAGGGAGTTTGCACCTCCGGAAGGCTGCCTGTGGCACAGAGTACCCTGCGTGCCAGGCAGCCACACTGCCGGTCTCTGAGCTCCTCAGCAGGTGAGTATGGAAGAAAGAAAAGGTACTTGCATGCAGGTGGTGGTGGCAGGATTTGCCAGGTGGCCCATGCTACAGCTGCCTTCTGTGCCCTGTGAGGCTGGCATTACAGGAACAAAGTGCCAGAGCTGCTACTGATGGATGCTGTTCCATGCAACTCTCCTTTCCTGGCTAGGTTTAATGCCCTCAGCCTTCCCCTCTTCTGCACAAACATGAGATCCTGCTCTCTGTTCTCCTTTCCTCAGGGTTGCAGGTTGTTGTATTGGTTTGGATGCAGCTCACCCATCTGAGATGGGGAATGCCCTGTGTCCCTCTCTCTGCCAGCCAGTCTTACACATCCTGTGTAGCCTCCACGATGGATGGCTGCCTGCTCTTCTTGACTTAGCCGAACTCATCCTCTGTATGTGTCTCCCCTGCTGCTCATGCTGCTCTGCAGGGCTGTGGTTAATGGCTGCATCTTCCCTGCAGCCTTGTAATGTGTCTGTGCTGCTCCCTCTCCCCTTTTTCTGCTGTGCTGCTGTCCTCCAGCCATGCTGGACCTCAGCCTGGTCTGATGGTTATCTGCCCTCACTGTAGCCTCGTGGCCTTTCTGTTTGGCTTTTGCAGCTTTTTCTCTTTCAAGCTCCCTCTTGTTCACTCTCCCACAGTGCTATGGAAGCCTCTCTAGCTAATCAGACCTTGAGCTCTTTTCTTGTCCCTCTGCCCAGTTCGCTGCCTCGTTGATGTTGAACTGGGCTCCAGCTCCCCTGTGCACTGGTAAGAGCTCCCAAAACTCCCCAGCAATGCCTAGCTCCACCTGGTGCAGCTCCCCTGTAGCACTAGTGACAAGTAAAAGGTTATTTTTAAATAGTAAGATATTAAATAGATACTGCTGCTCTAACACCTGCTGTGTCTTTGTCTGCTCTGTGCCAAAACCTTCAGTTATCTTGCATGATGTATCAGGGGGTTGGTGTAAAATCTGCTGCTTGGCTTTGGCTGGCTCCTGTGGCAGCAAGCCCTGCACAGCTCTGAGCTTGGAAGTGGCATCCAGTTGTTTTATAGATTTGTATGTTTTGATCATAGATATAAATTTAGACTTTGCAGGATTAAAGAATACAGGCTAAACCTGAGGTGGAAGCGGATAATGAAAAAGGTATTGGAGATGTGACTAGCTGGGTGGGCACGAGGCACATGAGCAGAGCAGCAACTGGGAGGATCGGTACAACCAGGACCCTCCAAGGGTCAATGGGAAACTCTAATGTTATGAATGGTATTGGTGAGGCAGTGTTGGGCACCCTATCCAGCTCACTTGTCCATTTTGACAGAGAAAAGATGCTGTACGGTTGGAAAAGATTCAAAAAAGAGCAATAAATGTGACTGAATCCTGGAAATGCAGAGCTGTATACAAGTTTTTAGTAAGATTCGTCTGCTTAGGAAAAATTAAAAAATAAGTTGATTGTAATGTACCAACAAGGGGGAGAAAAAAGTTCAGAGCAAATAGCTTGAAATGTTATCAAAGAAAAGCACAAAGAGAAGCTGTGATTCAAAGCCTAATGCAGGACAACCTTGGGCTAATAATGTGCAGAATTCTAATACTGAGAATATAAGTTGAAATGTTTTTACCTAGATATGAGGTGGATTAACATCCACTGTCAGCCTGGAAGTCAGACTCCTGCTGAAACAGAAGTTATATTTGGTTGGTTTTTTTTTTGTAGTAGGTTAGATCCTCTAATCCTTATCAAGCAGGAAGATAACTATGTTATATTAATGGTCCTTCCCATCCTTATAATCTGAATAAATGTATGAGTGTTGTGCCTACTAGAGTATAAAAGATTGTAGGAATTAATTGCTCCCCAAAACCAACCTGAATTTGTTAGCCTTTGCTAGTAACTTGGTCGAATGGATCTTTCACTCTGCTGGGAGCAAAGCTGAGCTTGTACTGTGGGCTCCAGTTCTGCCCTGGTTAAGAGAGAAGTTTGGTTAGCCCCTGCCTAGAATCTACATGGCCTTGCTGTGATGTGCGTTGGTGCTAGAAGAAAGATTAAGTTCAAGTCAGAGTTTTTTGGCCAGAGGTAGCTGAATTTAGGAAAGCTTAGCTGCTGCTTCTTACCTTAAGCACCCCCAGGGAGGAGCTGATGTGCTGACCAGGGCAATGGGGCAGTTGTCACTCTCTGCCACCAAATCCTTCCCTGAAACAAGATCCAGAGACCAACCAGCTGAGATGCAAGAACTTCCTCAGGAGGGACCTGTGCTTGATACGGTAGTCATTATTTTACTGCTTTAAAATAAAGCTTGTTCATTCCTCCTCTGCTGTCCTCCCTGCTTAAAAAAAAAATAAAATAAATTATCAGATATTTCATTGAATAAATGTAGTAGAGCTACTTCTGAACTTTGGTGTCTAAAAGTTCATTTATGATCTTGCTGTATATAAATTCCCAGATCTAGGGTTTTGACACAGAAATAGTATTCATTTGGTAGAATGTTACCAATTCAAGTTTCAGAAATTATCCTCTTGAGCCATCTATGTGGTGCTTGGCACTATGACAAGTCATTAGTCAATCCTGAAATAGTCATCAAGCAGAGAAACAGCTTATTTTATATACTGTTTCTTAGAGAGTTAAATATTTCCACATATTCAGGCTCTGATTGGAGTCTTGGACCCTTTCCAAACGTTCAACCTGTAAAGATATTTGAGAACCCCAGGACTTAGGCTCTTTCCAAAAAATGATAGATTTCACTTGAATTTTCACAAATGGAAAACCACAACTCCCCATAGCTGCAAAGAAGCAGCTGTCATACCAGGTATGGAGTATGAGAAAACACTTTCTAAAAGCTTCAGGGACTTCCCATTATCTGGAAGTTTTTACTGCTCTTAAAATTTGTGAGGAAAACAGTGGTGTCTTTTTTTTTTTTTCCTCTCTCTCTTTTTTTTTTTTTTTTCCCCAGCACAGCATTGCCTCAGATAATCGGCTGCACCTGTTTGGAAGCGGCGTTTCACGTTGTTCCCGTATACAGGCCCTTGCACGTGTTCCCATTAATATTTCCTAGAAACCCAAGTGTCAACAAATCGGAGCCCCTGCATTGCAACTCCATGCAAAATCCCAAACTGGTGTGTTTCTGAGCACTTTGCTGTGGAAAGTCTGTGGTCTGAGTGACTGAATTGATTTTGACTTTTGAAATGGAAATCTTGGGATGTGGGAATGTAGGCAAAAAGCTGTTGAAGAAATCCGTAGCTCCAAATTAGCTCAATTGGTTAGAGCATGGTGCTGAGAACACCAAGGTCACAGGTTTGATCCCCGTTGGGTGCCCATGTGTTGCCTGATCTAGTTGAGAGGCGTCCCTGCCCATGACAGGGAGGTTGGTCTAGATGATCTCTAAGGTTCCTTCCAGCCTGGGCCATTCTATGATTCTATGAAATTAACAGATCCAAATATGAAATTCTGCTTGTTGTTGTTGTTGCTGCTCTTTTCTTCAGAAATTGCAATGGGTTTTGGTAATGGGCTTCTTTTGGGAGGGGTTAATTTTTGGTGCAATTCACTGCATATGTTTGATGAGAATTTGGGAAATGAGGAGTTAAGTCATGATGATGTAAATAATTGTTCCACATTTAAAATAATAGCGCTTGGATAATTCTGATGTTGGGGCTTCTGCTTTTATTGGCTGAGAGGTTGCCAAAACATGTGTGTTGCTCTGAATTGGTAAATGATTCCTATTTATAGGACATGTGTCTTCTGATGTCCTCTGTTCGGTCTGTTCTCTAATCCCAGATCCTGTTCCTGACCTACGTTTAATAATGTGT
The DNA here is from genome assembly GCF_000703405.1 of Apaloderma vittatum. Lineage (NCBI taxonomy): Eukaryota > Metazoa > Chordata > Aves > Trogoniformes > Trogonidae > Apaloderma > Apaloderma vittatum. Next base: position 19,780 of record NW_009726911.1, read on the forward strand.
GACAGAAGAAGATAGGAACCTTGCAGACCAAATCAGGCTAGAAGTGTTCTGAATTTAGCTCTGCCCAGCTCTGTCTGCTTGTTATGTGGGATATCTTTTTGTAACAGACTTGCGCTTCTAAAATTCATTTTTGGACTTTTCTTTCTGAAACATGCTGTCTTTTGGCTCATTTACATGCAGCCTGAAGGCTGCTGAGTGTGCCAGCCTCCTTCCTTCGCACAGACTCAAGAGGAAAAATGCTTTCTTGCATATACTATTTCTTGTCCAACTTTTTTAACTTGGGAACTGCAGTGAGGCGGAGCCACAGAGAAGGACGTGGTGGCAGGAGCAGAGTCAAAGTGTACGTGACAAAAGCTGTGCATTTCCACCAACATCTAAATTAAAAACTGTGCTTCACAGCTATTGGTATGGGCTACACAGCATTATCAAATGAGAGGTTGGATTAGTTGCAATTAGTTATGTGACTGTCAAAATGACTCTTTCCGG
>NW_009726911.1:20296-39374 GCF_000703405.1 Apaloderma vittatum
TCTTGCATGCTGGTAGTGAAAATAAAGACAGACCCAGTTATTGAGATGTTGATGCTTCTATTCTTGTCATTATACTGCATTTTGAAAATAATTAAAAAAAAAAAATCCCCCTTGCATCTTGAAATGAACGTGGAGCCATTCCACATAAGGTAGAAGCAAAAATATGACCAAGCTCCTCTTCTGCAGAGGACTGTGGACCTTGGAGCTAGGGGTTCAAAAAAGGCAGAGGCTGGTGGGAAGAGGGAGAGAAAAGCAGGTTCACAGGCAGGGGAAGTTCCTGGGATGCCCAGTTCAAGGGAAGAGGTGCAACTGTGATGCCAGGGACCAGGAGCAAGGAGTTTTGCTCCCTGCCACGTCTGCTGCCCTGTCACCCTCGGGTCTGGCCACTGCAGAGCTAGGACCTGTCATGGCATGTCTGGCCATGGTGCGGGATGGCAGAAGCACCAAGGAATCCCAGGCAAGCCTGATGCTTCAGGCTGGGCCAGCAGAACGGTTTGTGAGGAGCAGCTTGCTGTCAGCTGAGTGCCGAGGATACCATCATGCCAGAAAAGGAACTGGGTCTGAGGGGGGAGGTGGAGGGGGCCATGAGAACTGGATGGGAGGTTTGGCTCTTTTTCAAGCTGTTTCTGAAGCCAGATTAGTCCTTTTCACCAGCTGGTGTGAGATGTTAGGTTTGTGTTATTTCTGGCAGCCCCACGGGGACTGGGAGTAACTTCATGCCTCTTGTTTCTCTTTGCGGGGACAGGAGAGTCCAGAAGCAGCACAAGCTTTTGCGTTCCTGTCTCCAGGAGATGAAAGGGCTGCTTTGCTCTCAGGTAGAAGATGTGAGGAGAAGAAACCGGGCTATGCCTGTCTGTCACATCTCATGCCATCAGCTTTCTCCGCTGACTGCATCTCCTGGGCTAGTCTGGTCTCTACGTGACCATCTGCCCAGATTTCCCCAGATGTGTCCTCTTGTCTGTTACTGTCCAGCCAGGTTTGGGGGACTCGAGTGTCTCCTGGCCTTGCACGTTGCCGTGCGTGCACAGAGACTCTGACTGGACTGCCCCGCGTCTGGGAAGCCCAGATGTGTCCACAGATGCAGGAATCCTGACAGGCTGCCAAACGTCTGGAAATGTAGGATATGCCCGCATGCATAGGAGCCTTGAGCTGCTGCTTGTCTGGAAATTGCCGATACTTTTATGTGTGAGGGATTGGACACTCTTGGGGAGTTTTGGATGGGCTGACTGTACATGTGTTAGGCAATCGCTTTTAGTGCACTTGAAGGAAATGCGAGATCTCAAATAGGAGTTGGTCTGTGTGTCCAGGCCTAGTATGTCCCCAGAGCTTTAGGATTAGGTTGCACATGTACAGGCTGCTCCATATAAGCCTGCATACTTTGGAAATCCCTGACAGCCTGTCTTAGTTCTTTTCATTCCCTTCCTGAATGGTGCTCTTTTCCATCAAGACTAGTAGGAAGAGACCTGTGTCATGGCATTGCTTTGAGGCAAGACCTTGTCTGTCCTGTGTCTGAAATTCCATTTTCTGAGTGAGCTTTGTGCTTCCTTGCTGAGCTCCTCCATCCCCTTTCTGCACCGATTCCCACAGGGATCTGTACCTTCCCATTGCTTTTTACAGCAGAGAAGAGCAGAGGACACAGGACACGGTGACTCTAATGTGCGTCTGACGTGCTGCTCACTCGCATTTGAGACACAATAAGTCTGTGACTTGACTGTAAGCTGCTTTGCTTGCACTGTGGCTTTTCTGGACCAGGATCCAAGTACTTTGTGGCAGGCTGGAGGAGGAAGGAGGAGGAAGGATTAACAGCTTTCTCCTAGATGCAAGCAAATTCACCAGATTTTCTCTGTGGCACTTCTTTGCTTCTCATTTACAGGGCTATGGTTCACTCTGGAAGCGAGTGAACCTGCTTTGCCATCGCTGCTGTTGTGTGTGGTGGGGTGTGGATTCTTGCTGCCTTCCTGAGAACTCTTGAGGGACGTGTCCCGAGCGTGGTCAGTGCAGAAGCTACCTCATTCTCTGATCCCCTGTTCTGGTGTGACTGAACTCCTTTTTCTTTTTCTGGAAAACAGATTTGTTCTGGCATTCGCCCTTGTCCACACACTCCCCCTAGTGAATTCCAGGGTTAAAAAATCATGTCGGCTTTCCATAAGGGCTGTCTCGCTTGTCATTTAATGATTCCACCTCTGAACTGGGACCCTGCTGCTTCACTGGCTGCCTTGACAATATCTCATTTGTCTTTTCTTCTTTTATTTAGCTTTTCCTACATTTTTCGCACATTCTGTAGATTCTCCTGCATTCCAACTGTCTTATATTTTCATGCCTCCTTTTATCTCTCTATTCATCTATCCCAGTATAGACAACAGAAATGCTAAGTCCACATAATCTGTAGAAAGCATGAACTGGGTTGTTAGACATTTTCCAAACATTACACTTCATGGAAATATTTTCCTGTGAGATGTAGAAATGAAACAGCTGTCTCCTGCTCTCTCCTGGGCTGTTCCTGTGCAGACTCTCCTGCTCTCTGAATTTACAGCACCATCCCTTGGACAAGTGACCACCAGCCAACTTCAAGCAGTTATATTTATGATGTACCATCGTAAGCAGTGGGGAAGATGATGATGTTTATATGCTAGTTAGATCTATCCACTGGGATAACATACTGTGAGACCTGGTGTTAAGGTTTCCAGAGTCAGGAGTGTTTCACCAGTAGAATTCTCACTGAGAAATTCGGTGGATATCATGGCTGATATTTCACTTGCAGATTGTAGGACAAGCAGGGGTGCTCCTCACTCCTGCATCCTCCTGCATGCCCCTGTTCTTCTGGCTTTGTACTTGACCAAAATCACTCCAGATCCAGCCAGGTGCTCAGTACTGGCATCAGGAATTAAAGGCATAGGTGCTCTATGTACTCCAGCTTGCAGACAGCAGACACCTGGCTTTTCTTCTTCTCTCCCTGCCTTTTTGGGTGGCATCTCCTCTCAGCTGGCCATGGCTGGCTCAAGCATGAGATGGTAGCCCAAAGCCCTACAGGAGTGTCCCTGCTGATGGGGGCACAGTTTATACACCTCCTTCTAAGGTAATTGCTTATTCTGCCTGTGTGTTGTCTAACTTCAGCACATGGCCAAAGATGTATTGATTGCTAGAGGGTAATTATTTCTTGATTCTTATGGGAAGCTTAATGCATCAGTGGAGTTGTCCAAACTGGAAAGGTAAATCAGGAAAAACAAAAACACACAGCAAAAATGTTTAGATTGAAGCAAGCAATCCTTTCTCTTCTGCACAGACAAGTGAACACTAGGCTTTTTGGAAAGAAATGTCAACATCAGTGTTAGTGTGAGCTAGTGGCAAGTAGGCTCCTGAGCAGATGATGGAAGAGGAGAGAAATAGTGAAATTTGTATGTTAACATCTTCAAACTGAGCAACCGGAAAAAGAGTAAGAGAGATCAGAAATTATTTGAAAATTCACTTTCCTTCAGCGCTTTACTGGAACTGAGTGAGCAGATATTTGCAGGCTGTATTCCAAGCTGAGGTTGTTTCTTTGGAGCATGTTCTGGCAAAGGATTTTTGGCTACAGCCTGTCATCAACCTGAATGACTGGGTGATACCATGGGGAAGAAATCAGCTAACAGCAAACCATGGATCTAAATTTCAGACGGTTGTTGACTGTGCACCTGCTGTGCTACCTTCTTTATGACTCTCCATATTGTAATCCAGTGCTTTGGGCTTTGACCTTGATAGGATAAAGCAGAGCTGCTCTTACCCTTAAATGCTGCATATGAGAGGCACTGGCAGGAAGGGTGCTCAGCTCAGTGGGAGGATTGAATTGCTGCAGAGGTGCCTGGGCAATCTCTCGGCATATGCCACCCAAGTGTGCCATGAAGATCTCATGGTTTGGCACACATGCTGATGAGTCGCACGTGCAACTGGGGAATACCAGAGACTGCAAATAGGAGCACATCTGGATATGCACAAAACACATCTGGAGCATCAGAGCTGCTGCATGTTTGCAGTGTCCTTGTATTGTGTGTGCAGTGAACGACTTGCCACCCTTTCTGTACTCTCTGGGGGAACCTTCATCATGTTTACCCAAGAAACACCTTCCCTTCTTTTGCCTCCATGGCAAGGCTTCACATGTCAGTTGGTGTGAGCAGCAGGGTTGTTGCATTTAAGGGTGAGCTGTGTCAGGACTCGATGTGACTGCTTTGGGGTTGAATAACTGTTGAATAACTGTTTGTGTTGCCCAAGACTCAGACATCCAGTGGTCTATTTGAGAAATGTTTGTTGATGTGTTTTGCTGGGTAGCTTGGAGGACCTTTCATATCTTTGCCAAGTGCTGGTCTGTTGTACAGTTTTTCCAGGCATGATAAAGTACTTGGCACAGCAACCCTCTGGCTTTGCCCATGTAAAGACTTTAGAGCTATTCCCTGGGATGTGACTGTGCCCTAGATTTAAGGGTTGCCTGCTCTGCCAATGTGCACGTGGAAAACGCGAGGGAAAATATGAGGTTATATACCAACACCAAACTCTTCAAAATATGCTATGTGCACTTTGAGCAACTGCCATCCCTCTTTGCTTTGCAATCTCTTCTTAAAAGTGGAACGAAATGAGGGATGAAGGATGCTCCCTTTTCAACTCTGACTATATGGGATAATGACTATCGATTCTTGTACACTTGGTCACTTACCTGGAGCAATTTTGGAAATTTGCGCTGTACTGTGTGCACAGATAGGCAGCATTTCTCGAAGTACACTGGGTACATTGACATCACCAGTCTCAGTATGAGGACAGCCTTTGATCTTCCAAAGCTTGCCACTGGTGGTTATGGTGTTGCCTCGGTACGGGAGGGGAGAACCCTCCCAAGGCCACAGTGGGCAGGAGCAGGGGGAGGCTCGTTTTGGATGCCTGAAATGAGATGTGTGGAACTTTGGTTTGCACGTTGTCTCATGCAAAGTGATCATGTCTATAAATGGGCACAGTTCGGTTTTGAACAAAGAGAGGAAAAGAAAATAAAATAATTTTCTAAGCTTACAGGTAGAGATAGAAGAAGCCTGAAGAGGCAGCAGAGCTTTCAAAAATCACTAAGAAACAAATGCCCTATATATTCCACATAGCTCAGATGCACAAGGATCAGGGCCGGTTTGACTGGGAATCAAGTAAGTCCTTGCAAGGTGACGCTAAGTAAAGATAGTTTTTTATATTGGCATCCAAATACATTACTGGGCTTGACCAAAACCACTGTCAACTGCTATTTAAGATTTTTAGAAATTCCTTGGTCTTATGCTAACTTTGTAAGTAAGGAGAAGAAAAAGTAGTGCAAATACATTACTAATTTAAAACAACGTTTCAGAGCATTTAGGAACATTGCTTTCAGTTGTTTGCTTCTTATATAACAAAAAAAATCCCTTCCCTCTGTATCTGTTTCACGATGGGAAAGTTTGTAAGTTACCTTATCTCTGTAGGTATCAGAAACATCACATATGGCACTGCCTTAATGTCTCTTTTCTTGCAATTTCCTGGATTGCCTGCAATGTCTTTGTTGAAGCAAAGTCTATTCGACCACTGGAGAGACTTGTAAGAGAGCTAAATTAATCTTTTCTCCTGAGCTTTGCAGAATAGGTTAAAGCAACACACAGTATTCATGGATGTTATATGCTCAGATGTCCATATAAAATGTGAGGGTGCTGAATTAAGAAATAACTGCTGTTCACTGTTTCAGCAGCTTGTTATAACTATCTCTTTATTTTCTTTGTTATTTTTGCCAGGCAGAGATTATCAGAAAATTGAACATTAGTTTAATGTCTCTGTTACTGTTTGTGCAAAGCTTGAAGTTTCCTCAACAGCCAAATAATGTGGAAAGCTGAACATGTAGCATAAGGAAAATTAACTTACTGGAAGGTTGGGCACAAGAATTGTTCTTCGTTATGCACAGCCAGTCCCTGTTTCCACTGCTCTTGATGAACATTTGCTTGTTCCCAAATGCTTAGTCTCATATGACTAGTGAATTTAAAGTCTTTGGAAAATTCTGGCTTCAACAGACACTTCAATACATGAAAATGGTTGTGCTTTTAAATCTTAACACTAATGCTTTACCTAAAATTTGTCATGTCCTGTGCTGTGCTCATTTAGGGACTCTCACAAGTTAATGCTGTGAAAAATAAGTATGTGCATTTTGCAATAGCAGTGTATAGCAGGTGTCTTAAAATCAGGTGTTAGTGCCGAGTAGATCAGGATCCCAGTGCAGGGTGAGGGTTAGGTGGTACATAAGGACAATTGATCTGCAGAATTAAAGGAATTTTTGTGTTACACTCCAGTTGCGGCAGCCCTTTCATTTTCTAACGCAGTGACAAGCTCCTACTTCCATGTCCTGCAAATTATGTCAAGAGCTGCTGCTAAATTGCTGGGTGAAGAGCGCAAAATGCTTTATTAAGTGCATCTTGCAATGCTGCAGATAGTAGACTGTCCTCGGGGGTTCAAGGGCCATCAGGAGCAGAGATCTTAGCTGCTACTGTGCTGAGTCCGGTTCAAGGTATCTTCAGACTGTGGCAAATCCTGTTTCTGCTGAAGATGGATGCATGGCATAGAAACTGAGTGTTCTGGGCACTCACTGGAGTAGTGCTGAGAAGGGATAGAGACCTGTGGTTTTGCCACAAAAGGCAGTGACCCACTCTGGGGGTGGGCCAAGGGCAGGTGCAGTAAGACATCCTTCTCTTCCTCCTGCACCTTCAGCAGCTCCATGGCATGTAAAAGGCTGTTTGAAGCTCAAGAGAGTTTAGATACTTCTTCTCCTTCTGTTCCTGCTTGTGTTTTTTCACCTGCATTTCAGAGGAAGTTGCAAAAGAGACAGTGAGGAGGTCTATCTGCTCAGTGCCTCTAGCCCAGGCATGGTTAGGTAACCAGAATTGCTACAGAACTTACTTTATACATTGGGAAATTCAGCCCATATATGTAATCTTCAGGAGACTTGTGTTCCATGAAGAATCAACTAGATCTCTCTGATTCTCCGGGTCGAACCTCCAACTCTCCTGAATCTCATCACCATGGTCTGGAGCTGCAGTTTTGCCCTTGGAACTGTGATGTACAGTCTGGTGAGAAGCCAAAGCTACTTCCTCTAAGCTGGGGATTGAACAGTGGAGCTTTGCATTTTGACTGTAGCTCTTCCTCTGCAGAAGAATGGTGTTAGCTGATTGTCAGACTGAAAACTGCCCTGGAGGAGCCCAGGAGCAGAAATCTGCACAGACATGCCACGATTTTCTTCTTAGCTAGCTCCTTGGTCAAACCAAGTGGTACGTCTTCGGTGCCTCTGCATGAGTTGCTCCGGTCTCAGGAAGGGGCCTCTGGGGCTGGTGCAAGACAAATGAGACCCACTTTTCCCCCTCTCCCTCCAGAGCCACAGGTATCCGTGTGATTTATGTGGTTTAGAGTTTTAGCTCATGTTGTCTCTGCTGAGACCCCGATGACTTCTCTGTTTGCCTTGATGCTTGCCTTAGCACACTGTTCTTGCCGCTGATGGTTGTGCTGGCAGTGGTTTTATTTGGAACGTAGCGGGGGGATGTTGGCGAGAGACAGCAATGAGGAAGAGGAGTGGTGCTGTGCAGAGCCAGTACTGCCAGCTGGGCTTCCTGACCCTGGGTAGGCAATTCCAGCCTGTGCTGCTCAAGGGGAAATGCAGAGGTGGGCGTGTGTTAATGGCTCAGCAGCCAAACAAGCTGGAGATGTTTGAAGCATTTCTGCTGGGACTGGAGACACTGGTTTTAACCACCTATGGACAGGTAAAAATCTGCCTCCCCGTCCCCAGGAGGCATCAGGCTGAGTGAGGAAACCAAGAACTCAAACTGAAGCAAAGTGGAAGCTGAGGGAGGTGAAGGCAGTTCTTTAGATGATGTGGGGTACAGCTACCATGCTGTGAAAGCTTAACTGCCCACAGGTAACGCATGTGATTCTGCAGATAGGAAAGCAAGAAGCACAGGGTTTTGCCAGAGGCTTGTTCCCATCAGTTTGGTTGTGTTTTGCGTCTCTTTAAAGGAAGCCAGTGCAGGAAAAAGAGCTGGATCTTATGCAAGCCTTTGCAGATTGGTGACTTCCATTGAAGCTGGGAGGGATTCTCCAACTCCCAGCGGGTGGAAGAGGTTTTTTACATGAGAAGGGTGCGGGCCCTGCTATCAAAGACACATCTTGAAGTAATATGTGGCTCTTGGTGACACCTCCTTAACACTTTAGTAAATTTGACCTTTTCTTTCATGTACCATTGTGCTGCTTCACATGGCTGCGCGGGCAGAGCTAGCACCTTGAATCTGGATTTTTTTTTTTTTCAGGCAAGGAACCTGTGCTCTTTCAAAATGATGCTACCAATGGCTGGCTCTACTTCCCATTGTCTAGGAGGTAGGAGGTTAGTTGACAGGAAAGCTCATTCCCTGTCATCCAGGAGAATTGCCACCCTTTGCACAAAGGTGGGTTTGGTTGGGTTTAATTTAAAGCCCTTGTGTGTGCTGAGCAGCACAGGTGCTCAGCTCCTCCTGGAAGCACTTAGCCTTAAGTACAAGGTACTCATCCTCAGTCTTATTAAATAGCTTTTATAAACACTGTCCAAAAATGCTCAGATTATACATGACCTTCCCCCTCTGCTTGGTGTCATCTCATTAATCTATCTATTAGGCAAATAATTCTGTTTTGGGAACACAGCAAATATAGAAATTGCACAATGAAACACATTTAATATATTCAAACAACTCCATTTTCTTAATATAAAAACAATCGTTTGCCATTCATTTTTTATGTCTTGTTGAGTATTTGCAGGCCAGTATTGGAAACAGGCTGGTAATTTTGCCCTCCTTAATTTTGGCACCTGTAGTTATTTTAGAACTACAGGCTGTTTTCTGTGGCTTTACTGCTCTGTAATTCAATACCCTTTTAGGACCTTAATGCTGCCATTAGTAGCAAATTGGCCTCTATTCTGTATAAAACTCTTTATTACATTTGTTTGTTTAATTTTTATTAGGGAAGGGTTGCCCAACAACCACAGGGAATGAATTTCTGAGGAGGTACAGGGGCAGTGTCTGACACCCCTTTCCCGTAATTGCTGGTGTGAGCAGGAAAGCCTGAGTTACTCTAGGGATCTGCAAGGTGCAGGTGGTTAGCTCTGGGCTTTAGGTAGCCAGGTGGTGGTAGCATCTTCTCATGAACCCATCTCCACACCTCTGACTTATAACCTTCGTTACCTAATCTGTGCACAACTGAGGGCTCAAAGTCCTGTGAATACTTTCTCCGCTGACGTGTTTTTAGTTTTTCCTTTGCAAGTGTTTTTTCCTGAAAAGATGGTTATTGAAATTGTGATTCCTTCATCTGTCTTGTTGACCCTTTTCTTTGCTGGTGTAGCTTGTCTGGTTTTGCCTTTGTGTTTGTGCTAGCAGGGGAAGATGAGGGCTGGAAGGAGGGATCTGAAGGGGGAAGGGAATGGTGTCTGGGCCCTTCCTTTGTCTCAGCAACTCTCCTGCTCACCAGTGTGAGAAGATGCTCAGCCATTCAGTCTCCATTTCCTTGGGAAGACGTTAATGCAGGAGGTGGGTATGAGCGGCTCAGGTCACCTGAGGGTGCTGGCCAGGTGGCTCTGTCCTACTGCTGTTTGGCCAGTGGAGTCAGGGCAGTGGTTTACCTTAAGCCCCTCTGCCTACAAGTTGATAGGATGGGCTAGGAGCAAGCAAATCCAGGGAATTTCTCCCCCTTCCCCACCATACACCGTTTGCTCATTGTTTTACAGGTCTTCAGCACACAGAAAAGGTTAAGTCTTGTTCAGGCAGATGTCTGACTATGAGCACGCAATGCCCACTTACACCAGAGCGCTGCCAAGTGCCTGTAGCACAGCAAAGAGACCAGACTCATTAATTTCCAGCATCACTGGCTGCTTAGGTGGGGAGAAAGAGGTAACCCCCATATGTGGTGAAGTGCCTGTTAAGTAATCGCTGCTCTAGCCTTCTGCTCCCAGCAGCTGCTCCTTTAAGGTCCTGAGTTAAGATTTTGCTGCAAGCGTTTGCAAGTAGTCTTGTACATTTGTGTACTTTCATTTCGGTTTCTCTTGTTTCTGTAATGAAAGGTAATCCTAGACAATGTATCCAAACCCTTCTCTGTAAAGCTGCAGGAATCAGTCATACAAAAGTTAGAAAATACCCAGGCCCATGCGATCTTAATTCATTTCCCTTGCATATATGCATTACAAGAGTATGTGCTCATGTAATTAAAAACTATTGGCTTGGCAGGACCTTGGCTTTACTCTTTGCACAGAATAAGATAGAGGACTGCGAGAAGAGAGGGAATGTTTACTTGTAGTTAAGGCACTGGTGAGGGATGTGGGAGAACTGGATCCCGACCCTGGCGCTGTCACAGGGTCCTGAGTGATGCTGGGCAGAGCTGATCCCCCGGCAGCCACGGAGGTTGTTGAACTCCGTTATCAGAGGCTTGCCTGCTCTAGCTGTTTGAATATTCAACCTTCCAGCCTTAAAAAAAATAAAATAAAAATCTGTTAGCAATGGTTATTTGTATAAGATATGAATCTGAATAAACATATGTGCAGACAATTGTAGGGGAAGGATGAAAACCTCTTATCGGAGGTTTTATCCCAGATTATTTCCTTCTGTAGCCACTCCAGAGCCTGTGAATGAGGCTGGTTGTTTTCATGTTAGAGCTCTCAAGCTTTAAGGGCTCTCTGTGTCCAATTAAACAGTAGCATATCTCTTGAATATTAACACGTTAAAAGCAATATACTTCCAGCAAAGAAATCTGATCCTAATTGGCCCTGGAATATTTTATTTTTCAAACTGAGCCATGAGCTGTTAAGCTTCCTTTTTTAAGACTAAGCAAACATTACATTCTTAGGGGAAAGTGAGCCCAAGGAATAGGGGGAAATAGACTCCCAGAGCATACCTGTCAATCTTCCGTTTTCCAGTGTTTTGCCCAGAAACAAGCACAGGAACTAATTGACTTCTATCCCCTTCTGTCTTTTTTTTCCCCTCCCTTAACATAGTGACTCAAATTAAAACAAAGATAAAATTCCAGGGGAAGCTGGCATTAATCAGGGTTTGGGTTAAATTAAATTAAGTGCTTTTTATTGAACTCAGCAGTATTAGTTATTAAAACCAGAAAGCCTTTCCCAACTAGTGTAAAAAAGCAAACAATGACTCATACTGTGGCATAGATTTTATTGGGAAATTAAACCACTCATTTTCTTACTCTTTACTTTTTTTCCTTTTTTTTTTTTCCCCTTACTTCAGACAAACACATGTAAACAACTGCTGGTGAGCCTGTGTTCACAGACCTCTTGGCCCAAAACTGCAGCTGTTGCTGGGGCTGGCTTTGCCCATGGTGGCAGAGTGAACTTGCTTATGCAGAAATGGTGCTTTCACAGGTCTCCTGTGCCCTTGATGTCAAAGTGACTTGTAATTGATATAAGGCCTAGTCCTGTGTGGTGCTTAGCTGGCACAGGGTAGAGCTCAGGACTCTGGGCATCATTTAATGACAAGCAAGACTTAGGGAAGGGTTTTCAAAGGCAGAACGGGGATGCTTGTTCTAGCTTTCCAGCATCTTTCCCACCCGCAGCTCGCCACGCTCTCACCTTCTCTTCTTACACAATACTTATTCTTCCAGAGCCTGTCCAGTTCATTATGGTCAGGGATATGACTACCCTATTTATACCGTGCAGTGCCAAGTCCTGTTATTAACCCTTGAGAGAGGGAAGAATCTTAGCTTTTCACATCTGTGGGCTTGTGGCTCATCTGGGACCACCTGTTCTGCTTTCTGGAAGGACAGTTGTGGCCGAGTGGATGCTGTGGCATGGCCATGGACCAGATTGAAGCTGTGCTGGTGTGTGCTTCTGGGGAATGGGGGCTGAGCTGGAGCCTGGCTGGCACTGCCAGGGGTGCAGACCATAAGGCCCTTCCAAAAGCATCTGTGAGTGGGGTGCTTGTGTGTAGCTGGGGCAGGAAAATTATTCAGGAAAAGATTTTGGAGAGTATATAGATTGTGCAAGCTCTGCACCAAAGCAACCATCTTCAACAGCCCATAGAAGATGGGTCGTGTCCTGGCAGAAGGGAGCACAAGAGGCGTGATCTTTCTTCTCTAAGACAGGAGACCTGGGTAATTATAAGCTGGTTGTTTTGACTTTGATAATGAGGAAGATACTAGAGCAAATTATGAACCAATTTAAAAACACTTCTGGGATAATAAGATGACAAGAAACATTAGTCTAACCTAGAACAGTCAAGAAGTAATTTGTTTTCTTTTTTGACGTCCATTGATCTGGGAAGGTAATAGTGGCTGTGATATATTTTGACTGTGAGGCGATATTTATCTCAACAGCAAACCAAGGACATTTGGATGAAATCTTTACAATATAGGTGAAAAAAATACATTCTAAGAATAAATACAGCTAGTCCTTTGTCAAACTGGGAAGAGAAATCATGTAGGAAGCCTTAAGGGCCAAGTCCGGGATTATTCAATGGTTTCATTAACTTGTTTCATTCCTTCCGTTCAGATTCAATTCGGAGAGGTTTCAAACAAGTACATTTCCGTTGTTGATTCCCTGTAAGTGTTTGTTAATGAAGACAGCCGAGAAGGGAGATCAGTGGATGAGGGCATGCAGCCCTCCCCACCATCAGGATGAGGGCAATGTGAGATGCTGCAGTTACTGACCTGGACCAGTCCAGATTCAACCCCTCCTGCCTCCCCCAGCAAAGGTATAACCTACGGAAAGGGCTTGGAGATGAAGAAAACAGTATAAATTGAGAACTCTTGACCAGTTGGATCAAATTGCTTTACAGATAACACAAAAGCTTTGAATTCAAGGCAGCTGGACTGAAGCACTGGAAAATCTGGCTGTGGTTTGGTTGAAAAAAGATCTGTTTCCCCTTAGGTGTTGGGCAGATTTGTATTACCACCACAGTGGTACTATGTGTAAGGTGTTACAGCATGGCTGGTGCAGAAGCATGCCTGGGAGAGTGAGGGTCAGCCATGAGGTGTGGCTTCTGTGTGCAATGCCTGACTTTTCGTTGTCATTCTGGGCTATTTGTGGCCAGTTCAAATAGGAATCGCTTTCATCTAAGCAAGGGCTAGACAGAGATGACTTGCAATGTCTCACTGTCCAGAAGCACGCCGGGCAAAAAGCAGTCTTTGTGTACCGAGGTGGTGTGTGCTTGTGTGTCCCCACCGTGTACACGGAGGAGCAAAATGGTTAAGGATCCGCACAGCATAGGAACGCGGGACACCTTGCGTCTGGATTTCGTTTGAGGGAATTAAGAGCTGATCCTTAGCTGGAATATGAATCAGATCTGATTGTGTCTGTGTTGACTATAAGAGGTTGTGTGGTGTGCATGAGCCGGAGCTCAATCTAATGTGGAAAAGTTTGATCCAGAGCTCTGTTTAATTTAATATTTGACTATTCTACCTATTTTAGTTCTGACTCAAAGTTCAGTGTTCTTTTCTCATCAGCAGTTGTTTGTATTAGCAAAGGACATTTGTGCAACCAGAAGAGAAGGGGCTTTGTGCGCTCAAACCTCAGCGAGTCCAGCAGAAACTTGTTATTGGGGTCTAATATTTTGCCTCTGTTGCTAACAGGACTGGAGAAACTTTCCTTTCACCCTGCTGCTGCAATGGGGGGAGAAATTAATATCCTGCCACATCCCATCAAATCCCCAAATGTGCTCATAGCACCGGGTTAGTAATCCATAGTTTTACAAGGTTTTAAACTCCTAATATACTTCAGATATTTTACATGCTTCAGTAAGTCTATTGTGCTATGTTAAATATATGTTAAGGAAAAGTCCCATGATTAGTTTTAGTACCTTTCAATATCTAAATAAACACTGACTGAATAAGAATATCTATATCAAAGCAAAAATTTTCAGAGTAGTTCAAAGAAATACAATTTAATGCCTTCAATATCATCTCCTGTAATGGGAAACCTCTCTCATTACAATCATTCTTGGCTTTTAAGGCACTGATGCAAAAAAATCTTGTCTGTCTTGCATAATAACATTGAAAAAAATTTCTTATTCAGAAATCTGTACTTAAAACTCAAAACTTCTGGTTGAACCAGAGCAGATTTTAATAAAATTTTCTATTCTTGCCTTAAAAAGATAACATGTGATGGAGAATCCTCCACAATATAGATAAATTGTTCCAATGATTAACTGCCTTCACTGTATGTGTGTATAAAAAAGAGGCTTATTTCTAGTACATACATTTGTCTTGCTTCATTCTGTCTCTAAAAATTGCACCGGCTTTGATAAATTAGAGTGTAACTTATAATTAAAAAAAATATAATCTTTTTAACGTATTCCGGTGCTTAAGGGAAGATTGACATGCTATCTGTCACTAGAATAAATTGAATAGCTTGAAGTTCTTTGGTATCTTGCTGCGGAGTCATTATGCCAGCATTTCTAGGAGCAAAGCCATCTTCCATTCATCTGCAAATTTCCCCTTGCTTATAGCCAAATTGAAAGCCCTCATTTCCTGCCCCAAGGAGGGTCTGTAAGTGAATAAGAGAAAATGAGACTTATTTTTAATACATTTTTTAAAAAAACCCCACTATATATATAATCTGTAGGCTATTTTTTGGTGAAACCCTGGAATTTTCCAGGGGGTTTTGGGTGGAATTAGGCTCATATATAGAAAAATTCAACCTCCAGATGTTGAGCTTCCTAGGTTTGTGTCCCACAGAGCCCTCTTAGGTGCTGCATTTCTGTGGATGTCAGAGGACCACAGTGGCTGTGCAGCACCCTCGTCCACAGGACTCCATGTGCCCTGGTAGGATAAATCCATTTTTTTTTTCTTTAAGTTTGAGAAATGGATAGGGACTTGCCTCTGGTGAGCAGCTTGATCCCTCTGAGAAGTTCAGTGGTGAAAAACTGAGGCTGGAAAATGTTCAGGGACAAGCAGGTGGTGTGAGGAAGGGGCCTGTGCAGTTCTCAGAGGGGTCTAGATTAAAAAAAACAACAAACCAAACCAAAACCAAACACAATAAAATGCCAAGTTATAAAATTACATCTTTCCTTAGCCTGCACATTTCCACCTTCAACCCCCGAATTTTCCACCACTGCTGTATTTGCAGGGTTTTTTCCCCCATAAAACCAATATTGACCTTAATAATGTAACTGTGTTACAGCATTGCAGCAGGCTGCCCTGGGAGGCACCCTGTGAAGCCAAGAAATTGTTGCTCAGGGTAAGCACCTCGGCCCTAATTTCATCATCTATGTTACTGTGACAATAACGTTCATGTGGCTATGAAGACCTTCGCAGCCATATGGATGATGTTGACAGAATATTCTTGGCACCAAATCACACAGAATTTGTGCTGGAAGGAGCCAGGGACTTGAACTGATGCATTGTCCGGCTACTAGTTCAGATTTTATTATGACCAAGGGTTTCCAATGTGTTTGCACGCACCAGTCCTTGATCTCTCTAGCACCCACAGCAAAATCCTTCTGAACCCCCAAAAGACTGGTCTGTTTCACAGTACCCTCCTCCCCCTCTCTGCTGTCATCCTTTGAATATAAGTTGCACTTACAATTAACCTACTGGACCTTTTCCCAAAGAACAGTCTTAAAACAATAAGGGGGGTGATGGCAGGTCTCATATAGGTGCTGATCTTCAGCCCTCCCTCCTTCTGGGGACTGCTTCTCCCTCCCTCGGAGGGGTCTCCAGCATCTCTCGCCTTTAACAGAGAGCTTGGACAGGAGAGCTGCAGAAATGCCAGTGTGTCACCACCAGTTTGGTCCTCATTGCTGGTGGTAGATTTCTTCCTGCTCATTCATCTCTGAGCCCAGGAAATCTATTCAGCCTCGTGGCACCCTCAGCACCCTTCTGGTAATGAGCTCCTTTGCTTATAGGGTGGGAGGGAAGCTGGCACTGGCTGTGTGAGGTGGTATTTCCATCCTGCGATTTCCTGGAGATCATGTTCCCTTTGTGGTGAGGAGCAGTGATCACTGCTTCCCTCTCCTGCCCTGCTCCGCAAGCCCCTGTCACTAAACCTCTGTTGCTGGTGCTGCGGCTGGAGAAATTCCTCTGGCTCATCCTGGCTCTGCTGCAGGAACCTTCGTAAGCTGCTTCACGCACATGCCAAGAATTAATTTAGCTTTTCTGCTGTGGGCTTATCTTTTTGCCTCAGCCTTCCACTGGCTGTATGGACTTTGGCAGGCTTGCTCCTTTTGATGTGTTTGAAAAAAGCTTTTATTAGTTTTTAAGGCTTTAGTAAGTTGTTTCTTAAAATCTTTTTGACTTGCTTTATTATGCTTTTACATTTAATTTGCCAAAGTTTATGCTTTTTCCTATGGTGGGGTTTTTTTGATGTTGTTGGTGGTGGTTTTTTGACAGTCTGCTGGAGCTCAGAGAAAAATAGACTGTTCCTTACCCTGCAATAAGGTCGTTCTTGGGGTTTTGTTTCCTACATAAACATCCCAACCTGCCTTTTCTTCCCCGTAATTAAAGAGCCTCTATCCTGAAATCTTTTCTGATGGGAGCTGTGGTATCTCTTTCCATCCTTAGCCCAGGACCTCAAGGAGGATGTGCAGTGTTGGAAAATGTGCAGTTAAAAAAAAGACTCCAATGTCACTGCACTGGGTGCAGAAATGCACCCTGATGCAGTAACGAACCCTGCTGCAGCCTGCTTTCTCCATGCTGGACATGAACCAGGAGGGTGAATTAGTGCAGCACCAAGATCTGCAGGTCACTCCACAAACACGCCCTCTGTTGTTTCTGTCCAGCTGGACAGATCAACTGGGTTTTCCTCTGATGCTGTGGGAGGTGTATTAACATTTCAGGAAACTTCTTCAGGAAAAAAAAAAAGAACAAAACAAACATGCAATGGGCACCACCTAAACTCATCAGCAGGATCTTCTTACTTGTGGGCACAGCACAGCCAACCTTTAGCAGGATTGTCTGTGTCTTTTTCCCTCTCCTGGCCTCTGATCTCCTCATTTCTCTGATTTATCTCCTCTCAGCCCAGGACTGCCTAGCTGCAGAGTTTAACCCTTTGCTCTGCCAGCATAGAGGTGCCTCCATCACCACGGTGTAGTGATGCCTAATTTAGGTCATATGCATCTCCTCTTGTGTTCCCAGCCTGTAACCTAGGCACTGGGGTATTGTACCCCTGGCAGAAGCCCACCTCTGAGCTAGCTGTGTTCGTGGGCCAATTGCTCCAAGCACCAACCCTTGTTTAATTTACTGGTGTACGGTTTCTTGATATGTAAGTACATATTGCTAATTGCTAATATATAAGTACATCTCCTCTTTCCTTTCAAAGATAATTATTTTGTCATTTCCTCAGCCCTCTCTGGATGAACCGCTGCTGGTTTCTGGATTCATGCATGACATTTGATTACCTTTTCGTAGGTGTATCTTACTTAACTGTAAGTGTTATTAATGGCCATAAAATTACCAAGCCCTGAAACTAAATAAAAATGCAATAAAGCTTTATCTTCAGTGAACTCCAAAGAATGCTAATCCCAGAGAGGGACATGTGTGTCATGCTAGGTATGTATTCTCTTGTAGCAATCATGTCCCAAACCCCAGAAATGGTCACAGCTGTTGCTTTAAAAAGCTCATGTGCGAGTTACCTCATGCATTTGGGCTACTCAGATTGCCTTTGTAGCAGGAAAGTACATGTGCTTTTCTCCTTGTTGGACTTGTTAGAACTTTGAGCAGTAAATAGAAACAACCTGGTAGTTCTTCCAGAGAGGCTTTGCTGTTAGTGATGCTCCTGCAGTCCCTCTGTCCTCATTCAAGAGCACTGCAAGTCTGAGCTGCTGCTAAGTGAATTATCCAGCTTCAAAGCCAGCTGCTTTGCAGCAGCAGAGCTGGTGGATGGGGGTTTTATTGGTGTTTGAATCACGTTTAAGCTGCTTTAAAATGGCAGATTTAAGTTCCAGAAACATGAGGTTTAAGGGGTTTATGCTTTGCAGAAGCACTGGCTGGGACCCTGTGGGACAGGTCTGTGCTGGTGGCTTTTCTTAGGCTTGGAGCAGTGTCATGCCATGGAAGTGGCTTCAATTCAGTGTCTGTAGCTTCAGTGTCCCTTGGTTTTGTGCTGTTTGGATTGTCAGCTCTCAACATGTGAATGCAAATCTCTGGCAACTTCCTTCTTGGGCACCAAAGGAACCCAATTCCCACTGATGGGAGTCTATGAATAGAAAGTTAAATGCAGTGTTAAGGTGAGGGCTTTAGCTCCCATGGGTTTCTGTTCTTGGGAGGGATTTATCTCACTAGATGAACAAGGTGATGGAAGAGATGAGGAGGAGAATAACACTAGGTGTTACGATGTGTCCTCATTTTGGCTTATTGCAGGTAAAGACGAATGGACTGCATACGCTCTGAGGATTTAGCTTCCACAGTACACCTCATCTCGCAGACACACAGGCCGTGGCTTGCTCAGCATCTGAGTGCCTTGGTGTGAAACTGCCTGGAGACGGGCATGGGATTTTATATGTTCAGAAATAAGCTGGGCATCATATGCACAGGAGCATTCCTCCCAGTGGCAGTTTGAGTGTGATGGTATATGGGATAGTAATGATAGGAAGAGGAGGTGTAGGCCTGGTGGTTCCAGTAATGGCTAGTGGGGCACATGGGTGCTGCTGCATGGGTTATGATGGGCATGTTGAGGGTGTGTGAGGGGTTATCATATTCTGGGGAGAAAGGCAAGATTTTACTTTACGTAACTTAATGTGTGATAGGCAGGTGCAGGTCTTTAGAAAGAATTTGCAGAGCAAAAAAATGACAGCTAGTGGAGGTGTTCACACACCAGAAAGCCAGGGAGAAAATTGAGAGAGCTGCAAATAGATGTAAATACTTACAGAAAAGCAGTGCTTGCCCAGCTGGGGAAGTGCACATAGGGATATCTAGGAGTGAGCTGTGAGCACCACCCACAAGAAGCCCATCCCTTTCAGGATGCTGGTGCCTCCTGGTGTCTGAAGGAAACTTCTATTAAAGCAATGTAGAGGCAAGCACCCTCATATGCTTTGGCTGTGTGAGGGTCTCATTGCAATTTTATTGCTTTCTTTTAATAAAAAGTCATGTTAGAAATTAAAACTGCTATTCTATT
>NW_009726911.1:39405-64732 GCF_000703405.1 Apaloderma vittatum
AAACTCAGGATTTTCAAATTGCATCTTTGTGTCCCAGGTGCCTCCGTGTGCTGCTGCTGAAGAGCTGTGTCAGGGACTGCTGCATCCCTGGCCTTTAACATATACTCTGTGTAAAACATGCGCATAAACCCAGCCTTGTATCTCTTTTTTATTTTTTTTTATTGCACGATACTTCTGCTTTGAAATGAGGAGGGCACAGAGCTCTGCTACTCTGTGACTGATTTCGCACTTGTTTCTTAAGTGGCTTCTTTAGGAGATCCAAGAGAAACCTGTAAAAGCTTTTGTGTTGGTAACATGTGCCTGGTGACCCCTGAATCTTAGATGCTCTCTCTGCTATCATGTTATCAATTAAACAGCTCAGGCTAACCTTTTCCAGAAAAGATGTTTCTCGGAACCTGACAATTCTTGTTACTTGCTTAATGACTAAGTCCTTGAAATTAGGTGGGGAATTGGTTTAAGTTGGAAAGTGCTGTGAAATGGGAGATTATAATAAGAAATTATAATAAGCACTCTGAAGGCATAGCCTGGGCAAGGAGGGGACCCCTAATTTCTGTGCAGCATGGGCAGGGCAGTGTGCTTGCAGCCCACCTGACGTGACTTCTCCAGGATGTGGGGCAGTTATGGTTAGTGGTGGAGAGCCTTGAGGTCAGGCTTATCACTAAGAAGGGCTTAAGTGACACTATACTTCATTAATCGGCCTGATCCCCTGGATTTACAGTGGTGGGGAAAAGGTATTAAATAACAAAATGCATTGTCATTTCAAGATCAGGTTTGCCCAGAAGGTCATGGTATCTGAGGAATCTGAGCCTGGCTCATCAGCCATTGTCACTCTCCCAGCACTGAAGTGCAGCATTTTGTCTTCTCCTGTTCTTCAAGCTGCTATGCACGGCAGGAAGAGGTGATCTGGTCCTCTTTCAACTTCTTTGCCCCATTTGCCCAGCCCTGGTTCCCTTGGGGCGGGCACTGCAATGTGGTAGTATGTGTCATTTATCATGAATGACCACGTGGAGGTCTGTCCATTTTTGTCTCTCATTAGCTCTAGTTCCCTCATTTACATTTCTGCTATACACCAGCATGAGACAGGGATAATTGGGTGGGTTATAAATCACTGTCTGCTGTGGAAGTTGCGAAGTGTGTATTTTAATGCTCAAGAATCCTATCTCATATTTGATGTCTATGTTCACATGTTGACAGCTCATGATGGTCCATTTGTTCCAGCTGCCCCATGTCTGAGGCTTCCAAACCCTTACATCATTGCTTGCACCCTGTCCCAGGAAACATTTAACTCTTCACTGAGTGAGCAGCAGTTTAAAAGTGGGTCTGATGCATGCGTTTTCCATTTAAGAAAAAATTCTCATGGTTTTTGCTATTGAATAAAATTAAAATTCATGAGTTTGGTGAAGGTGGCTCTGGGAGGTAGGTAGCTTTGGCTATGGGAGAGGTTAGCCTAGGTGATGTAATGACTTTTTCTGGCCTTCATATGGACTGAGTTTCTTTTCAAGGGTAGTTTTTTGCATATTGATGTGTAAACAGGAATGGTGCAGTAACTGGAGATCTCGGTGTGGGACGGGTTTTGGTGCAATCTCCAAGCTTCCCTGAGTGCTCCTTAGAGTTTCCATTCCCCCTCACCTCTTCCTTCCTGGGATCCCCATGCATCAGCTGAGGCACACATCTACAAAATGCACTCCATTTGCTGTTTCTTCTGGCTGTGTACATGTGGGAAGAGGGGAGGATCTTCTCCCAGGGTGCTGAGAGGTATTGGCTCACTATGTGAAGGGAGCACCCTGCTGCAGGACCCTTCACAAACTTGGTCAGTTTAGTGTATCCAAAAAAAAACCCAAAAAGTCTGTAATCTACTGCAGTCTCTCTTAATCTAATGACTAGAGGCAGAACAAGAATCAGGGGCTGGAAGCCAAAACTGAAAAATTCCAGTTAGAAATGGGACACAAATATTTAGCCGGCTGCATAAACTACCTAAGGAAATTAAAAAAAAAAAAAGAAACAAAACCAAAAAAACCCCAAAAGTGGTTTCTCTTCTTTGTCTTGTAATGCTTTATATTCAGTCTGGATGCCTTTACAGAAAATACACTTCAGCCAAATTTGAGTTATTTGGCTCAGCACATGGATAAGTGGGTGAAATACTATAGTGTGTGATGTACAAGAGGTCGGACAAGGTGATCTGATGGTTCCTCCGGCTTAAGAGCCTCTAAGAAGTTTTAATGTGGCCGGAAGGATGGGGCCAGCGAAGGTGTGAGGCTGCGACTCCATCTGTGCTCTCCTGGGACTAGCAGAGGGTCTGCGTATGACCCTGCCTCTTGTTCCTCTGATCTCAGGAGAGGATGCTCTGAAGAGAAGCTAAAGGTTATGAATTTGGAAGCCATATATAAAACTGAATTCATGTGTTCTTTTTCTGGTTGCTCTTTTTTTTTCCCTCTTTTTCTTGCAAGCAGCACTTAAGCCATGCATGATCCAGCCCACATATGAGTTTGTAATGTTCCATCGTGTTTTCATTATTTGTTTAAAAACGGGAATTGTCAAGATCTCTTTTGCTTTAATTACCTGATGCTACAAGGCTTCAGAGCACCTTTTTACACTCTCCAGAATGTGCCCTTGGGATGGGACCAGTCTGAGTTATGCAGCAGATGCTTTTAGAAGGAAGTTGTTGGCATGAGTGGCTGAAAATAGAAGCTTGTTTACAAGGCCGGTTTTGCATTATCAGCTGTAGTGCTCCAATAATTAAGGCTGTGAACTTAATTAGCTCAACACTCCATAATTCTCTTCTGCCTCTCCAGGGGCTTGTCTGTGTACAGCTCCGTACTGCTTCAGCGTACTCAGGGAACATCTTTATCCCAGGGCAGCTGCATTCATACAAGTACCACCTTAACTGCCATGAATCCTGTGCTCTGTTTTTGAGTACACAAACCCTCCATAGGGCTTTCTGGAGAGCCCGTCACTGGATTATTTAGTTGCTTTTATTAAAACCATACAGGCAGGAGTACTGATCTCTACTGAAGCACCAGCAAAACTGAATGATGCCATTGTTACTACTGATTGAAAGGGTGCTTTTACACTGGCTTCAAACTTGTGTCTGTTCTTAAGTGGAAAATGTTTCTTAATGCTGAATAATGTAGTAACATTTCTGGCCAGCGCAGTCTTTTTGACAATGAAACATTGCCACGCTCTTAAGAACAGACCGGGGCTGCTGCTTTCACCTCTCCCATCTGAGAGGTGTCTTCTGTGCAGGACCCTAGGCAGGGAACGGTGACCTCTCCATCCTCAACGCAAAATGTCCCATTTCCCAGTGACTCCACCATGGTGTGCCCAAGCATGTCCTGTGCCCGAGACGCCCTGCACTGTCCTGTGGCATCATCTTCCATGTACATCCTGATCCTCAGAGCCAACCCACGCACAACCAGGAGATGTTTTCCTTCTCGAGTGCGTGAGCTTCAGCTGTTCCAACTATCCCGTGTGTGCGTCCTTCCTGTTTGGACAGATACTTGATACATACACCTCAAATGGAAAGGGCTGGACATGATTAAAACACATAGTTCAGCCACACGCATCCTTTTTTCACTCGAAGTCCCCCCCACCCAAGCAAACCTGAGGGGTTGTAAGGATATTTTGAGTTTGTTGTGCAAAGCGTTGAGTAATTCTTTAACTGTTTTAGATGTGGAGGGACAGATGCAAGGTGCTGCGTGCTGGCATGCTCTGCCTGCCTGTATCACGGTTGAGACTTGCTGTGCTTATGCTGAGGTACTGTCTATTTCTTCAAGAATATCTTGGCATAAAAAAGTCCAACCTTGCTGATTTAGTTGAAGTTAAAATAAAGTTGGTATGTACACTGATTAGCTTTATCAAAATAGTTACATTTTTAAAATTCTCTGAACTCCCAGGGCAACTGATGTTCCAAGTTATTAACATGTAACATTAACATTTCCCCTTAATTACAGGGCTGTGATGAAAGCCTCTCTCCCAGCGGGTGCATAGCTCTGGAACCAGCAGTGGTTCCTGACACATGGCTAACAGCTCTGAATCCAGGCAGGACCATTCCATTGGATGTAGCAGCTCTGCCGAGGGCAATGGCATTCCCGTGATGTATCCGACCTCACCCTTGCTCGCACACAAGCGCGAACCCGTATTTGTTTTGCTTTTTTTAAAAACAGTGCTTGCATAGCTCAGATGCCTTGAAAGTCAAGGTAAAAGCAAATATTGGCGTGCTGGTTTTTGCGAGCCCTGTTGTTAAACAGTTATGTATGAGATGGTTGGCAGGACATCAGCAGCTAAAGCAAACGCGCTTATATTCAACTTCTTTCTCATCGTTCTTCGTACCGTGAGGGCTGTGTGCTGCCCACTGCACTTTGACACAAAGTTGGGCTGAGCAGGACCACGGCATGGAACAGGACTATGGGTTTATCCTCCGTGTCATCTTTCATTCTGGTTCCTGAATGCTCTGCTGAGTTAATTGATAGCAGAGGGAGAGGATAGGGAAGAGCCATATGCAAAAATGTAGAAGGGATATTTTCAACTGGGACTGAGACCCAGGCTGCAGGGAGAGGCTGTGGAGATCCAACTTTCTGGCCTTGCAACAGGAAACATTTCTGATGGGACTGTGAAACTGGGGGGCTGGCTCGCCAAGCAGAGCAGAGAGGGCAGGTCCAGAGCTAGATAGCAGAAAGGCAAAACTTGCTGAACTTTTAATGGATAATTTATGATGTAACCTTTGTAGAAATGGAGCCCCTCCATTTTGTGAAACAGAATGTCCTCTAGAAAATATTTGCACTTAGCTAGTACACGCAGATTCAAGGAAATTCTTTCAGAAGGGTTTGAGTCTAATAAAACGGGAATGTGTGACCTGGCCTGCACCATTATTTGCCCAGTTTTATCCTTCTGTTATTATTTCCAAATGTGGAATTCTCATTCTTCTACAGTTCTGCAGGTGAAGCTAGGCCAAGAAAAAACAATGGTCTCCCACAATTACAGGGAGCACCTATTAGGGCTGTAACAAGGTTAGCAGCGCAGGTCAGCATCCAGAGCGGCACGTCCTTCTGCGGGTTGTGGGAATGTTCCCAGGTGGGCAAGGAGGTGCTGGTTGGAGCAACTGAGCCCCCATGGGGCTAGGCGTTGGTCACTCTCAGCCCTTCTCTACAAGAAAATGGGTTACGTTGGTCAAAAGGACATTTGGCTCCAACATCTCAGGATGCGATGGCTTACAGATTGTACCATCCCCTCCTCTTTCAGGATGTAAATCCTGTGGGATGGAGGCTGTACCATCTCTATGTGCTTGCCTTGCAGTGTCTTGTGTGACACAGAAAACAGAGCTGTTGTAAGCACGCCACCGGTGAGCTCCGGGTCTTTGCTGCTCTAATATTTACGATTTTACCTACCAAAAGAGCTCCTTTTAAAAACTGTGTATGTTCCTACTTTTGCCTGCCAGATATTACAACTGGGAGGGCTAGTTCCTTCAAGTGTGTCCTTGTTTCTGGTTATAAAACTGAATTTGGACAGCAACGTGTAATATTTGAGAAGGGTTTTATGTTGGCTTTGCGGCACAGACGTGGTGGGTCCCGATGCCTGGTGTTAACCGGTGGTCAGTGGGGCTGAGGGCTCTACAGCACGGTCTCGGCTGTGGCTGCAGCCAAGGAGCGATTGGGATGAATGCAATAACTATTTCTCAGAATATAAACAGCCTCTCAGCTTAATGGCTCTATTTGCATTGACGGAGATCGGGAAACGCACTTTGTTATTTTAGTCTGAAAAAGCTCATGCAGATGGTAAGCAGAAGCAACATGTTTGGATTTTCTGGTGTTCTCTGACAAGCCAGGTTGCACGTGAACATGTTAACCTTGCCTTTGAACGGTGCTTGATTTTTATCAGCTTGTTTACCAAACTGTCACAACAAGGCATAAAACCACAGAAGACTCGCATGTTGATATGAGAAATGTGCGTGTTCTTGGTAGTGGAAGAGGAATACAAGCTTTCTGCTCTTTTTTAAATGCGGTAACAAGCCATTTTTTTTCTACAAACCACGGAGCGAGCTGTCAAGCAGGGAGCTGGAGTGAGAGGAAGATGTTCCATGGGACAAATTGCTCTCCTCTCCCACCACCTCCAGCCTCTGCAGATGCGCAGGGTGGGATTCATCAAGTTGCTCAAAAAAAGCCATTTACATCATATCGTTTAGCAGCGCCAGCGAGTGTCCTTCCCATGCCGGTGGGCCAGCTCCCCACGAGCCGACATTGCGGCAGCGGGAGCCGAATGAGTTAAGCTGCACTCGCCGTTCCAAGTGGGAGCGAAGAGCCATTGCAAAATGTTTTTCCCCCCGTTGGCTCTGCGTGTTGTTTTAAAATTAAATTGGTTCTGGTTAGCAAACAAGAGCAGGACGGCAAAATTAAATTTTCTGAGGAATGTTGTGAATCCTGTGTGAAAAATAAACCCCAAAATGTTTCTGCCCTCCTGCACACTTTGGCTTGCCTTCGTCTCCTCTTTGCCTGCCATCCCTCCCCTCTGCTCCCTCCATGGATGCGTGTCGGTGGGTGGCAAGGCTGGTATCCTTATGCTGAGGTGCTGTGGTGAGCCGCAGTGGGAGTTAATGGCAGCTGGGATGTCATGGCTGGGCCAATAAATTTATTTCTTTTTCCCTTCTACTTATTGTCCCACTTCTTTTCTTACTCCTTTGTTCTTGCTGTCCTTCCAGAACATGCTTTGCCTTGAGGGATGTTATTGCTCCCCCTCTGGCAGGTGAATGCTCTGCAGGTCCACAGCCTTGGACACGTAGAGGATAAAGTATTAACTTTAGAGACAGAATTGGACCTCTAAAGTATAACTCAGCCCCACACAGATGACTACTGCCGGCCATCTGCAGCGCTTCAGTCTCGCTGGAGTCCAGCACAGGCTCTGCACTGGAGGAGCTACACCCACATAGGGCTCTGTGATGGACAATACAGATTTCTCCCTGTCGGTTTCCATCTTCCTTATTTATTTATTTATGTGCAGATGGAAAATCTTTGACACAAATTGGCAGTCCTCAGATTCTGTTCCTCTGGAAAGCTGCTGCAATCCTTAAAAGCTCCTCCACCATTTGGTCAGCCCTGCAGGCATTTGCTGCGCACTTCATAAGTCATTTCTCTAGTCATTGCCTCAGTATTTGTGTCAAGTCTTCTTGGATCTTTATTTATAATTTGGCGCGAGTCTGTTCTGAGGGCTCAGCAGGCTCTTGCTGTTTTGTGTGAACTAGGACATCTTGCTCTCAGACCTTTAGATGGGACAGCAGGTTACTCTGAGTTGAGTTTCATCATACTTGTGGTGCGTGTGAAGTGCTGGGGCTACTGTTATATACTGGCTTTTGCTATTGATTTTATTCAGTATGACTCCTAATGCCTTGTACGCTTGGTGTCCTGTGCCACTGATTCCTGGAGGCCAGAAGTGTATGTTTTGAGGCCTCATGGTGTGGTTTACCCTCTCATGCTCTTCTCCAGGCACCTCCTCTTGGCCGTTGCTGGAGATAGGAGAAGAGAAGAAACTGCATGGGCTTGCCTGAGTAGGGAAGATGTACAGGGTCAAACAACAGGTGTAAGAGAAGAGTAAATGTCTCTGGGGAAACAGCGTGGGTCTGTGGAAACCTGGCCTCCAGGTGGCACGTGAGGATGAGTGCCTCATCCCTGTGAGCGCTGTTTTCTGGAGGAGGGCCGTGTGTTGGATCCCACGTCTGGAACGGGGCTGTGGCTGTCGCGGGCAGCCAGGGAGCAGTCCTCCCTTGCCATCAGACCATTAGAATAAATAAAACAGCTCCACTTACACTGGATGAAATCGAGTCTTCTGGATTGTGGCCTAAACACGGTCAACAGCTCCTCTGGGCCCTTGAGCTGCCAACAGCTTGCACCTCCTGGTGAGTCTGTCCTTGGGAAGGAGCCATTAGAGGCTAAGGAAATTCTGCAGATCCCCATCCTTTGAGAAATGGGAAATCATTACTGATAGGACTTGCAGCACCTCTTGTGTCAAGGAAATGCACTGATTAGAACCCAGCTCTCAGAACAGTGCCCCAGTCCATGGAGTGTGGTTATCAACAGCCAAGACTTCTCCAGGGAACTGTGGTGGCTGAGTTTCCCTTCTTTTCAGGCCTTATGGTGATTAGAGTGTACTTGGCTGAAGAGTCACCAGTAATCTAATGAGGTTTTTCAGGCCTGTCTGATAGTTACAGGTTTATCTTGTATTTGCTGCTGCCACCTCTTCTAACACAAGTGCTCGTTGTATGACTTCTTGATTGAGTGGCCAAAAAGGGCTCTAGAATGATGTAGTCATCCGTTTCTATACACGTGCACACAAAATGTTTCACATTCCTCCCTAATTCGCCATAGATACCTACTTCTTCGCCATTGGTCTTTGCGATCAAAGCTGTTAATGTTGCACGGAAGGGTATCAGCATCAGGTCTTGGTCCTGCTGGGAAGAGGCTGGGGCTGCCCGAGTTTGCTGCTGCTTCTGCCCTCATCCTGGGCACCCTCTGTCTTCATCTTTTTTCTCTCCAGGAGGTTCTCCTGGTGCCTGACCTTTCCTCCTGCTGTCCTCTCACCCTGTTGGTCTCCTTGGTGCTGATATAACACAAAAACACGTGAAAATGTGAGCTGGTGGTTGCAAACCTGGTTTGAGTGTTTATAACTTTGTTCTGTCATCTCTTTCAAAATGGGAATTCTTTATGCTAAAGTTTCAGACTGAGTGCTTTGAGGATATGACCTGATATCTGAGTGAGAATCTGTTGAGTCATTTCTGAGTGCTCTGAGCATATTTCTCAATTCTGAAAGCGTAGCATCAGCTGTACAACCATGTGCATCCAGCCTCATTTTGTGGGATCAGGCTTCTGACATCCAGAGCCCTCGGCCATGGATGGAACAAGGTTGTTACTAAGCTGGAAAGTAAATGCTTTTGAAGCATTTCATCCCAGGACAAGACCTAGTCTTGTCTTCCAACTGCTAACACCTTTCCTGCTCAGAACAATCACATAACCTTTCTCAAATACAGAAACTTTCCCATTCTCTGCTGTTGAAAGTTTTCTGCCCTCCTTTTTTGCTTCTGTTTAATCTTCCCCAGCATGCCATGGTGTGTTCATCTGCCTTTTGCTGGGCTCACCTTTTCTTGCACTTCCCTCTTCTAATGCTGCCCACATGGTTCCCATTTACCGAAGATGGGAGCCAGTGGGCATATCCCATATGTGATCAGAGATTATGGGATTCTCAGGTGGAATTATTTAATTAGAGACTTCCAAGCAGTTTGGAGGGGATTTATTTTAATAAGTTGATTTTAATATTTTTCATGCATTTATTTTTCAGTAGAGAATATGCTGTATCCAGAAAGATAGCCATTTATTTAACCAGTGAGATACACTCAGTTAAACCCTGAGAAATTGTGCTTCTTTGGATCAACCTTTATCCCTAAGAATTGTCTCGGAAGACTGTCTCCTCTGGATGGGGGCAGAATCCCTTTCAGAGGCTTAACGGTGGTTATTTGTTTAGCTGAGTAAATCTAAAAGTCTGACAAGTACATTGCAAAAATCTCAGATCCCTCTCCCAGAAGGCAAGCCAATGACACCATTAGCTTAATCCAGCACCTCATATACTCAGTTTTAATATGACTCTTTAGCTCCAGCATGTGATGTGTTTTCAGTTGAAGGATTGTGTTCCTGTACTAAGAGGGGAGAAAGAATGGAGGGCAATGCTGTAGGTCACTCAGCAGTTGGGTACACAGATATATTAAAAAACATGCAGAGGGTCTCTCTGAAAAAAAACTAACATCTGACATCTAAATCCACTTGTTGATTGGAGTAACTCCACAGCAGAGCCTTTTACTGCGTGTTTAGCTGGGTCCCACACACCACGAGTGAGCCATGCTCTCATCTGCCTTTTCTGCCTGCGTGGCTCCCTGCATTTTGGACAGCCACCTCTAGGCATGGTGCAATTAATGGATGGTATTTGGAGCTACTGTCCTGGCAGGCTGTGCAAGCACCCTTCTCCATCTCCACAGCGACCGAGGATGTGCTAACCAATGCGGAGGAGTTGTGCTGGCAGCAGTGGCTGCAGAGTAACTGTTGTGAAATTTAACATCCATCCCATCCAAGTCCGTATATCTGCAGTGCTGATCTCCAGGGCTGGACTGGATTGGGTTGTTGTCCAGGAAGATAAAGCAGTATAGAGCTCCTGTAGTGCTCACCTGAACCACTTTGGGTGCTTACTTCACAAGGAGTCGTGCCTGTTCTTCCTTGCTCCCCTTAAAAGGATAAAGACAAGTAGTTCAGATGATGATATCTCCATTGCAGTGAAGCTGGAAGAGATGCATTCCCTTGAAATGCTGGCAAAACAGTGAGGTGAAGCTGAGGGCATCAGAGATGCATCTGTGTCCAGGGGAGTAAAGCAATTAGTATGCTTCCAATATGCTTGGAGTAAAACCATTTCAGCAAAGTGCAGCATTCTTGCTAGAAGGCATGCTGATCATGGCATAATTCTGGGTGAAAATGCAGAAGAAGGGTTTATTGAATACATGAGTCTTCTGAATTTGACGAAATGATCTGACACAAATTTCATAGCCAGAACTGAGCGCTTTTGTGGTTTAGGTTTTCTAAGTGGTCTTTCATCTGTTCTTTCCCTCTTCAGATATGCTTCTGTTTCATACTTAAAATTAATGTAATTAACAGCCATGTGATGGTTAATTGTTTCTATGAAAACTAAAGCAAAGAGCTGTCACTATGTTAATACGTTGTTTACTCTTTTGCACTGAGTTATGGGTTGATATTTTCCTGTTTCTTCCTCTTATTTTCATGTATTTGCAGGGTATTTTCCTGCTGTTCTTTCTGCAGCTCTCTCCCCTGGACCCACAGCACAGCTGTTGCCTCTCCATGTCTCACTGGTTGGGAAATGCTGTCTTAAACTGCCTTCCCTAGAGATCCTCTTGACCTGTGCCCTGAATTTGTTCAAATTTGCTTTTTATTTTTTTGGAAATACATTATCTTTAATCCGTTGTTCTTGTTCCTTCACTGCCTTAAATTGCTGAACTTTCTAGTTTTGTAACCACTTGCACTTGAATTTACTTCCAGTTTTGGACTATTCATCAACTTTCTATATCAATAATATCCAAGTAATAAACATCCCCTCCCCTCCTACTTGCCCTTCTCCAGAGCAACTTTTCCCCACGCATTCCAGCAGCTTCGTGTGTCTGGGACCTGCCCTGCTCTGTCTTTAGCAGATGCTAGGGTCATTAAAATTACCTGTTCCTACCAACTCCAATTATTTCTCTGCTTCAGTCACACACTCAAAAAGACATTGTCTGTGTCCTGTTTCTGATAAGTGGAGTTCTGTGGGATATTTCATACACAGAGTCTGTTTCTCTCCTCTTCTTGAACTCAACCTTCCTGTTTCCTTCTTCTCTTTACTAAACAGGTTATATCTTCTCGTATCAGTATTCCCTTCCAATTATGTCTTTCCATAAAGCACGTGTAAAGCTAAATGCTGTAGTTGTATATGAGGGCTTTAAAGCAATCTTGTTTATTCTCTGTTCTCCTGGCATTTACGTGCAGACATATAATATGATCAGAAGGCTGCCCTGTTATTCTCGCACAGATTTTTCTCTGAGCCTACTGCAATTTCCTTTTCCCTTAGCCATATCCCAAGACCTCAGCTGGTCTGAGGGCACCCACTAGGTTTTGTGAGGGGGTCCCTTCAAACCTAAGTTTCCAGACCTCTCTCTAGGTTGGAGAGGTACCAACCATCTTCACCAAGATGCTACTTTTTCCAGCATCCTTTCTTGCAGACCGTCTTGTCGAGGCAGTGGTGGGCGCTCGAGCACGTTGTGTGACGGGTGTGGAGGAGCAGGAGTCTGAGCAGACCTGTCCTCCCTCAGCACATCAATATCATTTTGCGAGATCGTAAACGTTGCATGCTGCAGGAGGCTGTTGACATAGCTTGACAAGACCTGTAGGGCAGCAGAGCAGCAGAATTGGTTGGAAGCTTGGAGGAACTTGAAAAAATCCGAAGACTTGCAACAAATGCTGCTTAATGAAAATATATCTAGAGGAGGTTTGATCTTAATCCTGAGGTATCCAAAAGAAACAAAGACCTAGCAGGCAGAGGTGTACCAGGATCCAGTCCCTGGAAGGCCAAAACTGGCAAGCTTGGACTAGAAGCCAGGTGCCTGTCGTGACCACAGACGTTAAATAACTGCAAATTTTTACACGAGGATAGGCTGATTTCCATCCTTGCAGAAAATTTTAAGCTGGCAGTGGATAACTTTACAAAGGATCGCATCTGTCCAGCTGAAGGGCTGGGTTTGACTCCTGCACTCCTTGTGTGGCTCCCAGGATGCATGGCACAGCACATCAGGAGAGTGACACTCGCCTTTTTCATGCGTTTGTCTGTCCCTCCAAAGTCAGGGTCAGACTCCACCCTGTGTGCTTTGGTACAAGATTCCCCCAAAGATTAGCTGGGGAGATCTCCTGCCAAACCGGGTCCCTCCAGCTGAGCCGTATCTGCGAGCCCAGAGGAGCAGGAAGAGCCAGGGCTAGTTTCTTCAAATATTTTACAGATTAAGACCAGGGTCTGGGATGTGTGGGAAGTCAGTGGAGTTCACAGACCCTAGCGGGCTGTGGTCCTTGCTGCAGCGCTGGCGGTCTGCGCCGATAATTGCCGTCTTCCTCATCCGCCTCAGTTGGTCCTTTGCTGTCGTGTTCAAATGCAGTGACACTCAGCAGTGTGGACAAGCCCTCTGACATTACTTGAGTGCAGCTGGAGGCATCTACTTTAGCCTTGAAAATGCCTCTTTCTTGGCAGCGCTTTGTGTTTATTATAATGCTGTCTGTAATGTGCAAAAGTACATTTCTGTTTTAACTTCCTTTATGTACTGAAGAGTGTGGTTTTAATTAAGGATTTCAGATTGAAACATTTCCGGATTTATGCGTTGTTTTTTGGTTGGGTTTGTTTCTTTTGTTTTTCTCTTTTTTTTTTTTTCCTTCTTAAGACGGTTTTCAGTTAAAATGTTTTAGAGTTTTGAAAAATACCAGATGCCCAGTTCACAAAGTGCGTGAAGAGCCTTAGACACTCCCTCCTCCTCCCAGGGAAATCAGCTGCTCTGCTGAGCGGGAACAGCCAGGGACAGCCATGGTGAGGATGGGATCAGCAGGCAGGAGAGGATGGGCTGGGACTGGGATCGGCAGTTTTCGGCGCCCTGCCATGACCACGGCTCCTCACACAATGGGAAACGTTGACTCAGAACTGTAAAATGAAGCACCTGATTTTTGCGGGTTCTGGATTTACCTCCCTGCCCGTAAATAGCTAGGGATGGTAGGAGGAGAGGGACACGTCCTTGCTTAGCAGGAGGGCATCTCCATTGTAGGGCCCACTGGCGAGGGTATCGGGCGTGCCCCTGCAGCCTCTGCCCCCTGTGAAACGGGGCCAACGCAAACAACTTGTAAAATAAAATGATTGTTTTGCTGCACATCAACTGCTGTTAAAAAGGAAAAAAAAGAAAACAAGCCAGATTTTAGCTCTCCTGGTAGTAGAACAGCTTAAAAATGTCCTATAAAGGCATGCAAAATTTTTGAAAACAGCAGGCACTGTCAATTAGGTTAAAACCAGGTTTCTCAAGGCAGTCCCATGATTTTTGTGAGTTTGACTCACTATTTTTGAATGTTGGGGTTTGGCAACACCCTAGTCCTCAGTTTGAATTTGTTCCCGATGTGGTATTTCAGCTTCCTAGCATGACTGATCAGTGTCATTCTGCTCCGGAGAAGCAAGAGACCCGGGGGACGGGAGGTAGAGCAGTCCGGTACAAGGCGCTGCAGCTCCGGGGATGCTGCCCGGTTGGTCTGGCTCGCATCCCTGTGCAAGGCCCTTCTGAATCAAGCCGTGTGTCTGCCTCTTGACAGTAGTTCAGGGAGTAAAAATGGAGTGCGAGAGATGCTGGCTGGGATGAAGGGTATCGGAGAGCTGGATGCACAATTTACCTGGGTTAAGCATTTTACTGAGATTAAATGAGCTCTTTAAAAATGTGCTTTGTACCTGTGCATCTTTCATTCCAGTTTAGCCACACAGCACGTGCACAGGGTGTTGCTCAGCCCCTGCTGCTCAGCTCGCTTTTTGCAGGAATGTGCTGAAAACATCAATCCTCTTGCTGCAGCATTAGAACGTTATGTGCTGTCGAGAAAAAGTATTTATAAAGAAAACCTCTGCCTTGCAATTGTGGCGCCTTGGAAGAGTGATGTGGATGCAGCTTGCCTGAGCAGCAAGTGATGTGTGGGGGAGTGGGTCCCCGTGACAGCTGCTATCATCTGCCCCACAGCCATCAGGAGGAGGTGAGCGTGGGGACAGGCGTGGTACCTGCCCTCGTCCCTTCTCACTTTTGTGGTACAGAGTGTGGCTTTACAGCAAGCTACCATGTTATCTTGTACACACGTGTGGGTTTGGGCTGTGTGGGGTTTTCTGTGCCTGGGAGGTGAGACTTGGTGGCAGGAGGAGATCTGCACTCCATGCGGCTTCCTTGGCTAGGGAGTAACACCATGCAGGGACCAAGTCATCTCTCCTCTCTCACAGCACAGAAATGGCTCACCTTTGTGCCTCAAGCTGGCTTTAAACCGTATAAATCACTGTTCCTCTCACCTGTGGGTGATGCGCTGCAGCTGCCCAGGTACCGCTGCCTCAAAAGCCTCCCACCCTGGCGTGATCCACAGCCCTCTCCTCCCTGTGAGGAGGCTGAGGTTGGGGGATGGCATTCAGTGTCTCTGTCAGTCATCCCCATCCATCTCAGCTGCTGGCCTATTTGGGAGCTCACAGATTGCCGAGTGCTTAAAGAGCTGACCACTTCTTGCCTATTTGGGAATGCTTTTAAATTGTTCCAGAAACTGCTGTTTGTTGATAAA
The DNA here is from genome assembly GCF_000703405.1 of Apaloderma vittatum. Classification (NCBI taxonomy): domain Eukaryota; kingdom Metazoa; phylum Chordata; class Aves; order Trogoniformes; family Trogonidae; genus Apaloderma; species Apaloderma vittatum. The sequence goes on from NW_009726911.1 coordinate 54,294, forward strand.
TTGGGGTGATCGCAGAGAAGTGTTTTAGCTAAACTGTGTAAAAGAAGGAATGAGCTGCAGTGCAGCACTGCCAGCTGTCATTGGATTTAGAAACACACATCATAGATTTTGCTGCTTTTCAGACAGCTGCACTTATAGCTGCTCTTATAGCCGCTCTTATAGCCATATAAAACCGTCATTCTGTCAGCAAACGGTCTGGCAGTGGAGCTGGGTTATATCTGTGTCTGTGTTCCCGAGTTTGCACCCTCCGCGTGCATAGGTAAAGCCTGGAGGAAGGCGGCTTTGAAGCATGGGCTGTGACCTCTCCCCACTGTCGTAGCTTTGCACAGGGTAAAGAGCAAAACTCTGGGTTGTGCCTACTGCCCATGCAGGGGATGGTGCTGACAGGGCTTGTCTTCAGCGCCCCTGGTCACTAGGAATGAGTAGTTACTGCCCTGAGAGGATTGTTTGGGGGTTTTTACCCCAAGTCTGTAGTTGCTACTCAGGAGTCTGGTTATCTGGAGGTCACATTGACAAACCACAGCTTGTTATAGCAGCACTTACTGTGACTGGGCCCTGTCCTCTGTGGTCTGTCCTATTCGGACTTTAGAGCTAAAGCTGAGAGTTGCAGGGACTAGAATTAGATTTTAAAGAATTTCCTCAAGGGAAGCGAGATAGTGCCAATTTATCAAATTTGAAGCCTTTCACAGGATCAATATTGCTTTCGATAAAACCTCTTCCAGGAAGGGTTTCCTACCTAACAGGCCAACTTTAAATGCCCACTCAAAGGAGCATCTGAATATTTTTACATGCATTTTATTTGCATTCCTTTGTATAAAGGGGAACAACTTCAAGCAGACTAGCCTAGCTGCGTCAGGAGGCTGCTCCACGAGCAAGCCACAAGAGCAGGAGCGAGATGCTGCTGTGGACCCTCTTCCTCACCCATCCCTTGAGTAAGCGGTGCCAGTGAGCTGTGATTGCCACACAGGCTGTGGCTGGTTCTTGGTGGGACGAGCTGCTTCCCGCAGAGGCCTTGAGGATGCCCAGCAGTGCAGGCATTGCAGAGCAGCAAGAATACTGATGAGCGGTACCTATGTTTTCTCTGGAGCAGCTTTTGTGACTCAAGCCCAGTGATAGAGGGTAGCCATCACTGTGCTCAAGAGCAGGTGGTGCTCACTACTCTTGTTTTCTCTTGCTCTGTTCTGCTCTGCTTAAATCCATAGCTCTCTCAACGCCCACCTCCATTTCCCTCTGAAACTTTAGAAGATGCTGGATTCATCCTGATCCAAAAGGGAAAATGTCTTAAGTTATGCAGCAGAAGAAAACAGTTTTCTTAGCTGTAATGTGATCTTAGTTCCTTCCCAGGCACCAGGCTGGAACAGAGGGTTTGGAAATTGCCCCTCTGGCCATTATCTGAGCTTTACAGCACTGGAGATTGAACCCAGATCCCACATCTCTTCTGAAGCTCCATGTCAATTTACACTTGTTCCTAGAAACCATTACTGTCCTGTGAGCTCTTTACCACGCGAGGATTGAAAACAGAGCTATTCTGCTCATTTGAGCTCTTTCTTTTTGCGTGAAGGCAGAGCTCAGGGCTCATTCCTTTTTCTCACCATCTGAGGATTAAGCCCAATCCTGACTGTTATCCGACCTCAACACCATTTACACACGGAACCCAATGCCCACGGCTTTTATCTGAGCCCTTACAGCATTTGGAAGTGGGCCATGCCCCTTGTCTGGTATCAAAAGCATTATATTAATTTGGGATTCATTCCACAAAATGAGACTGTCAGCCAGACTCCTTAGCAATTGGATATTGAACCCAGATCTCATGGTTGTCTTCCAAGTTATATGCCAGCTGGGAACTCAGCCCACGATCCATGGCTGCTTGCCAAGCTCCTTATTGGCGAGAGATTGACACCAAGCCCCCAGACTGCTATTTCGGTACGGTGGTGTTAAGGACTAAACCTAGCTCACGTGGTCAGCATAATCACCTCTGCATTGGCAGCAAAATGAAAAATCTAGTTAAAGACTTGAATGAATATCGAGGGTCAATGTTCGGCTGCTTAAAGACCAGGGATGATGACAACAATTCCCTTGGAACAAGGCCCCCTCGATACTCTGGGGGGAATAGTGCCAGATCCCCCATCTGTCATCCAGCTGGATATAAAATCCAGGTTCTCATTAACACACAGTGCACAGCATTTCTTTACTGGCTGGCAGTATTAAAGCCAGTTCCTCCAACTTTCAGGTATTCTTCAGATGGGATTAAACTAGATCCCTTTTCTATAGCACAGTTAGGCTCTGCCAAAGCACTTCATGTCACTCAGAGCAGACCTCCAGTGTTGCACCTTGCCTTGGAAAGTGCTTCCCAAGGGGTAATGGTTTCAAATTGAAAGAGTAGATATGAGGAAGAGATTCTTTTCTGTGAGGATGCTGAGATACTGGAACAGGTTGCTACTGAGGAGGGAGAGGGGAGTAGAGAGCATCTGTCAGTGTTCAGTGGCCAGCCCAGCCCTAACTCTCAACACCAGGAAAGCTGTGGCAGCCCACTCCCTGGAAGTGTTCAAGGCCAGGCTGGACAGGGCTTTGAGCAACCTGGTCTAGTGGGAAGTGTCCCTGTCCATGGCAGGGGCTTGGAACAAGATGTTCTTTAAGGTCCTTTTCAACCCAAACCATTCTATGATTCCCGTGCACAGCACACCCCCAGCCTTTGCTCCCCCATAGAGCAATAAGGAAACCTTGGAGGTTAATGAGAGCAATGGATGGTTCTGCACACCTTCATCCTCTTTGGGGGAAATTGGGAACCTGAGTAGGAAGAGGGATCATTTCAGGTGAACCATGTGTCTGATGTGAGCAAACTTTTCCCTCCTGCCAGCAATTTTGCCTGAGAATTCTTCAGCATCTTTACATGGTATGGTTTTACTGCATAGCAAAATGCTTCAGAAGACTGAATTAAAACCAAACAGCTTCCCAGCTGGGATGGTCATCATTAGAATGCAATTTCCAGCAACTGTGTGGGTTTCTTCGTAGCCTCGAAATCTTTAAAATTCTATTAAGCAGCAACTTTGAAGGAATAGCTTAGCATGCAGCTAGAATAGGAAAATCTTCCCATGATCAGTGGATCGAGCTGGACATTATAGTGCATGTGGATGTTACGGTGCACGTGGACAGCGTGGGATGTTGTTTTTCCTCTGAACTTGCCGTGATGGTGAAGGCTACTCTTTGGTGCTCTAACTGTGTGAATTGTAGATGGGGGGTGTTCTGGTTTTCCTTGTCTGAAACCCTACCGTGACTAGGGATGGAATCCATGGGAAGATTTCAAGCCAGTTTTGCAGACCTGTCCCATGGGTCTGGAGTTACTCCGATTGCCTGTTGCCTATCTTCTGATTCATATTTATTTTCTAAGAAAACATTAAGTCCTTGCCACACACATGTGGTTTTACGAGAATTTTTCAGCCCAAGAGACCTAGCACAAATAGGATTCAGCTGACTATGGTGGCAATTTGTTTGTAAATAAATTTTCCATGTACCCGCTTGTTCTTCTGTAAGTGGTAATATCTTTCTTTTTCCACTCATTGGCCATCTTATCTCTTGTCTGAACACTGCACTACCCTTTCTTTCTGCTCCATGTAAGCTCTCTTTGGGCTTCTTTTTTCCCCTTGCCAGGTTTTTCCCAACCTCTTCCCTCGCCTATCTCTCGCAGGGTGCTTGCAGGGCAGAGGATGCTGCTGGCTTTGGTGGCAGCACCAGGAAGTGTTTGCAGGGATGCTCCAGGCATTGCTCAGAATTTATGGGGAATGCAGAATCAAGCAATGCTGGTGATTAGTTGAACTGGTTATTTCTACAACTGCATTTCTTTGCTTCATCAGCAGAAGGGTTCATCTGTTGTGCATTTGCTTGGTTTCTCAGGTAACCTGTGGATTTGGAAAGCGCAGCATGTGCTGCCGGCTCTGTGTTCAGCTCTTGCCCTGTCCTCCTCAGTGCTGGCATGCTCAGTACGTGCAAGAGACAGACATGGTGAATGGTAAAGATGGAGGGAGAACGGGCTCTTCTTTCCTGTCCTCCTGGTTGACTTCCCAGAGTTACAAAAGCCCCCGACACGCCGTGCCATGCCCCGCCACCCCGCAGCCCACTGGCTGATCTCAGCCTCTGTCTCAGCTCACACATGAATTTCCACTCTTCGTGCTAAACCCTGCCAAAGCAAAATTCCTGAAGCAGAAGAAAAAATGTGGAAGACTTTCAAACCCTGAGATTATTGAACTGTCCCTCTTACCAAATGGCAGTCAATACTATGTTCTTTATAAAGTCTCTAGTATAATGTTTAATTCAGTAACTACAATTGGAAAATCATTCCAGCTATTTTAAATTACCAGAGATGTTTTAATGTGCCTCAGATTTTGTATTGGCATGCCACAGAGTTAAGTGCCATCCATCTTTCAGAGAACTTTAAAACTTAGCCTCATATAAAAAGGAGAAAAATGGGAAGGAATCCTAAAGGATGTGCTTGTCCCATGACCCTATCACCATTTGTGGCCTCACAGACACTTTCTCCTGCATTTTTAAATTGTTTGTCTCTCTGTGTGCAGAGTAAGAGATCTGTGCAAACAGCCAAAGTCTTTAATTCCCCTGCAGAGCTTCAGCTGAGGGCAGGATTGCTAGCAGCTCTTCGCTGTCAGCCTGCCAGTCATGCACTGTCAGGTGGTATTCACTCTCCAGACACCTTCAAAATCCTGCCACCGAGGATGTAAAAGGTTGAGGAAGCCCAAATATTTTCTGATTCCATTTTTGTGCCAGAGCTTTGGGGCCTCTCTCTCTGTCTACTATCTGCTGTTAGTCCTAAGCCCAATGAGTCAGGGACCCATCCCCACCAAAACCTGCCAGCAGGCTCCAGGGGAATGGAGCACAGAACTTTGCTGCCTTGGTTAACTTCACTCCAGCTATGGGAGAATTAGTAAGTGGCAGAAGCTGACTTTCAGCATCTTTGCACTTTTTTAGTACTCTTTTTCCTTTTTTTTTTTTTCTTTTCTTTATTCCTTCTGCCTGAGCTCAGTGGCACGTGAGTGCTGAGAGCATGCATCTCTGCACCGGGCAGAGGGGGAGAAGGGGCAGGGAGAATGTCTTATAAATCCAGTTCTGCTCTATTAAGATTCATTCTGGTACGACAATGGCTTTTTTCTATTGAAATGCTTTGTGAAAGCCTTGCCTAATGATCTGTTAGCTGGGGAAAGGTTAAAATCCTGTAAGATTTTCTGTGTTTGATGAAGAAAAAAACGTGCAATTATCCAGAATTCAAAGTGAGTTTTAGCCAGCTGTTAATAATACTGAGATTCTTTATGTTCTCATTACTCAGAAGTAATGTGGCCATCCCTAGTCATGGCAGTAAAATATTTATAGCATTCTCTTTTGGCAGTGTTTGTACTTACAGAGGGCTGGACATCACTCAAGGTCTTCTAAATATGCTTCTTCTTGTGCTTTCGCCATCCACAACAGTACTCTTCTCATTTAACTGCAGCTGTCTGCAATGGAGATATCTGGTTTAAAGTGATCATCTCAAGAGGGCTCAGATGTGCCCTTTAACGGTTGGGCATCTTGTGCAGACTGGTCATCAAAGCTTTGCTAGAGACACTGGAGAGACTGATGCTTCCAGGTTCACACTATTCCAAGGCAGGTGCCAAAGATGAAGGAGAGAAGTGGACTCGATACTTCATACCCTTGATACCAAGAGCACCCACACTAACAATCTGATCTGATGCAGAGAGAGGTTTATTAGTAGTTCTCTGCTTTTTGTGGCCTTGTTGCAATCTGCGGGTCAGTTTGTGTGCTAGGAGGCCACTGGAAATGTGCAGGAGTAACCCCTAGACATCTGTGTGTTTCTCCTAGCTCTCTCCCCTGATTGGGGAGGTTTCCAGCTTGGAAAGTCATGGCAGAACATGAAATACACGTGGCATATCTGTGTCCAGGCACACAGAAACAAAATAAGTGTCATGGGGAAAATATAATTTTGTAGTGGCAGACTCTGCACTGGGATAAACAGGCAGCTGGTTTCCTCCAGTGGATGCATGGAAAATCAATTCCCAGTCCTCTGCAGAGGCTCTTAAATGTGAACCACATCCCCTCTTGTAGTACTTAAGAACTACAACTGGTGTGTGCCAGCAAAAAAGTTTTCATTTCTAGCAGGGGAATTGCAGGTAACTCCAGATTGTTATCTCCATGTTGTCATTTAGGTGTCTATCTTTTCCTCTTTATAGGAGTCTCATTTCAAGTGCAGCTTTTCGCCTGGAGATCTGAAGTAAATGAGTATTAAGTAACTGTATCTGTCTCTAATTCACTAAACATCCAGAAAAACAGCTAATGTGCCTGAACCAGTGGGATGAATACATTAGATTAATCTAATTCAGCTACTTTTCACTCAAACAACCAGTAGCATTTAGAAGAAGGTTGTGAAAGGGATTAGGAATTTCTTTTCCACATTTTTCCTTTCTTCTCCTTTCCATGATTTTGCTGCGTTCCATTAAACATTAGCTATTCAGTTAGCTTATTTCCTCGACCCTCCTTAAAACATTACTTACAAAATAAGTTTATTCTTCTCAGACCTCACAGCTGGCTCCGTATTCACTGAGGCTTTCAGTGACCAGGAAAGGCGACAGAATAAAGGCAGGTATACTGGCTGTGAGTAGCTTATCCTGACTGGAGCGAGCAGCTCCTGGCTGCCGTCATCTCACTTGCACCTTGGTCGGGCAGAGCAGGTACAGGGAGTCTTGGAGCGTCACTCCTGGGCTTAGAGCAATTCCCTGAGCAGGCAGTTGCCTCCTCTCCATCCTCCTCAGTTCCTCTGACCATGGTGGTGCATGCTAGCACCTTAGCGCTGTGGCAAGTCTGATGTCCTGTATACCCTTATTTGTTGGAAATACGTAAAGAGATGCAGAGCAGGCTGCCTAGACCCTTCATTTTATCAGCAGATTACTGGTAGCTGCTCTCAGTGTGCGTATTTCTCACTGTGGTTCAGTCTAGATCAGGGTTACATCACTTTCTGGAGAGAACACCATGTGCAATCATGTCAGAAACCTTCAAAACCATCAAGGTATAAGACCTAAATGGCTGCTTTGCTGCCTGCAAGCCTTGCTCTCCTGTCAGTAGATTGCTTCAGTGTGATTTGTTCTTGACACATTCCTGTGGCTGTTGATCATCTCCTTATATTTTGTAAGTGCTGACAAGCAGCCTGATTATTTGTCCAAGTATTTTTCTGGGACCTGAAGCCAGTCTGCCTCCTCTGTAATTCCCCAGTGCCTCCTTCCCTTCTTCTGAAAGCAGAGCCCCTGGTCTGCCCTTCCCAGCCCCCTGGAACCTCCCCATCCCTGGTGGCTCCTTAAAGTTAAGTGGTTGCATCTCCGAGGCTGTTTCAGGAGGCTCACCAAGTGTCCTGGGATGCAGTTCAACAGGCAGGGATGATTGAAACACCATAGTTATCTAATTACGCTCTCACCAAATCTCTCGCTGTCACGTGAGTTTGCATCCTGCTAACTCTGGCATTAGCTTTGTCAGGCATTTGGTTGCTTTTGAGTTTTTAGAGAAGACTGAAGCAAAAAAAAAAAAAAAAAAAAAAGGCATTAAGCATTTTGGCTTTTCCAGCAGTGCCCTGTGCTAATGTCACTTGTCCCTGAATAGCGGATCACCTCTTTCTTTGGTCTTTCCTGCTGCTGCTGGCTGGTGTCCCACGGCTCACCAGGGCCACAGTATGGCAGAAGAGATGCCAGCTTAGGGGCCAGTAGATATGACATGAATCCTGCAAGAACCCCAGCACTCCAGGAGGGCCATCTCTGCAGCAGGGCTTGGCCAGGTGGTCACCAGGCAGGGACCCCTTCTTTCTCCTCTGGCTCAAGAGGTATTATGAGCTCCCCTCTCTGTGCACAGAGCAGAGGTGAGTTGAGTGCATTGTGCACACCTTGGAGGCTCTATGTGATTTAATTGCTAGGGCTTGGTGACTGCACTGAGGGCTGTGGGAGCAGAGAGAAGGTTGTGGTGGTGTGCAGGAGAGGTGGCAGCCCTGGGGTGGTGATTTCCTCCTCTGCTTCCCAGGCTCTGCAAGGATCTGCTCTGAAAGAAATGCAAGGCAGGATAAGCATGAGAAAGGCTGGACTTTCCTTGCCAAGAGCAGATAAAAAGAGATGTTATAAAGTCACTTGTCTCTGGTAATATGGCCCCTAGCTCTGACACAGTGGTGGAGGGCATCCAAGTTTCATGCTGGAAGGAGATGAGCCTACACCTGGAATCCTATCCCGGTTTCAAAGGTCAGGTGCATTTGTGCGGTTACAGATGTCATGGGGGTGGTATTTGACCCTGGCTCATCCTACACAAGGAGACAAGATCTGATGGACAGCAGGATCATTTGAACCTCCCTTGAAGCAGCTTTCATTTGAATTACAAACTGTTTTTTGTTTCTTCCCAGCCAGGTCTCTAGACAAACTCTATAACTTTGCTGACTGCTCTGGCCTTCACCTGATCTTTGCACTGAATGCTTTGCGCCGAAATCCCAACAACTCCTGGAACAGCTCCAATGCCCTCAGCCTGCTGAAGTACAGTGCCAGCAAGAAGTACAACATCTCCTGGGAGCTGGGCAATGGTGAGTGTGGGATCAGGAGACCCACGGGAATGGAGCTTCCTGTAGCAGAAAGGTGTTCCCTTTTGGAAGAGGAGATCTGCAGATCCCAGGATGCTTTGCCAGCTTAGCTTCAGAGGGGTATAAAGGCCTCTGCTAAGAGGCAGCACCATCTCTAAAATGGACCTGGCAGATGTTTAGCCCCTTAGCTAGACGCTTTCATCAGTCGGTATTAAGCACGTGAAATGTTTCTGCCCTGGCTGCTGGGCACTGGGGTGGCCAGAACAGCAGCTGTAAGGACATGTATGGTGGCTGCAGTGCCAGGAGAAATGGGGGAGCCTCCAGGGACCAGAGCACGACACTAAGGTGCAGGTCCTTCACCCAGCACACAATAAAAGAAGAGCAGGAGGAGATACTGGCACAGGAGAAGCAAGCAATGGCCCTCATCCACTCCTCAGAGGCTCCTGCTGCTGCTCTGCAGAGCAGGCAGGCAGCTCTGCAGAGCTCAAGGTGTGCTGTGACAGTTTGAGCTGTGTGACTCTCTCCGGAAACATGGATGAAGGAGCGGAGCTGGCAAGCCTTACTTGTCTATTTTTATTTTCCCAGAGCCCAATAACTATCGGACCCTGATCGGCCGCTCAGTGAACGGCAGCCAGCTGGGGAAGGACTACATCCAGCTGAGAAGCCTGCTGCAGCTTATCCGCACTTATTCCAGAGCAAACCTCTATGGGCCGAATATTGGGAGGCCCAGAAAGAATGTCATTGCTCTTCTGGAAGGGTAAGCAATGTTGCTTTGATTAAGAAGATATCAGAACCCCCTCCTGAGACTGATGCTCGTTGCAGCAGGTAGACTTGCTCTTTGGCTTCCCAATGTCCAACAGCTGCCAGGACAGTGAGGCTCTGTGTGGCTCAGCCACTACAGTACCAGGGGCCCAGGGACACGGTTGTCTGTGTTGCTAAGACTTCTGCAGAGGTCCCTGGTGGGGTTTTTGACTGGGCTGATTAACAGCCTCTCAAGTATTCCTAGTGTTTCCTAATTATAGGCAGGTTGAGTTACCCACTTTGTTGGGATGTGAAAATAACACAGTGGTGTGGATGCAGGCTTCTGCATGCCTGCGGGCTTCAGGGCCAGGAGGTGGGTCCTGACACCACTTACCAGTTTAGATATTGTCTCAGAGTCCTTCTGGACAAGTTACTTTGCTTTTTCCATTTGGTAGATTTTCTCTCTGCTTTCTCCATATGTGTAGAGGAAGGACCTGTAGCAACTTTCTTCACTGGCCAAACCCTCTGCTTCCTCCTAGGAGAATTGGTGCGTCTCTAGTTTGGGGAGGCCAGAGGTGGAGAAGGAATGGTGACAGTGAGGGACGCAGGCATCCGGAGGTGACATTGGACAGCTACAAGAACCAGGGAGGTGTGGGAGCCTGCTGGCAGCAGGAGCTGGGACTTGTGCAGCTCAAAGACGGAGCAGCAGAGGGGAAATTCCCTGCAGAACTGTAAACAGAAACTCCAGTGCAGAGGGCTGGCCAGGGGGAGGTGTGGAAGGGACTCTGCTGGGAGCAAAGCTGGGTCTAACATTCATTAACATCTGCATGAATGATCTGGCAGAAACAATAAACAGCACACTGATGCAGTCCCCGGCGAGGCGGGAAGGGAGCCCGGGCCAGATTCTCAGCTCTGCTACAGCAGCGCAAAGAGACCATAAAGCTGGTGGAACCAGCTGTGACACCGGCATCCCTCCCGCTGACAAAAGTGGGGGAGCAGCCCCTGCGCCCACACCACAGCCGTGGCCATGCCAGGGTGCCGCTTGCCAGAGCCCCTGGGTTCCGTGCGGCGTGGTGGGAGTTACAAAATGTTGTAGTAG
>NW_009726911.1:64763-83557 GCF_000703405.1 Apaloderma vittatum
GCAGGAAATCTATTAGTGCTGGGAGGAGCGGGCTTGAGTAAGGAAAACAAGAGGGATGAGAGCCAAGAAGCTCTTAGAGAAAGGGAAGTCTTACTGCTGCGTTTGCCCTTCATGTGCCGCAGTTGGGTCCCAGGGAAGAGGGGTTGGAAGAGCCGAGTTGCACAGCCGGGGTGGCCCAGCGGCTCCGCGTCGCTGGAGCTGTGCTTTGACTGACAGCAACTCCAGGAGCGAGGCTGTAGAGTACAGTCTGATAGAGAGGATGGTGGAAACACCATCCTGAGTAAATGAGAAGGTTGGTAAGAACTAAGGTTTGAACAGCCCTGGTGATGGGATGGCAGGGGCTCTCCAGATCCCCACGCTGGTCTGAAAGAGCTGTAGTGAGTTTGCGTGCTCTCCAAGCTATATGCTGTTTCTCTGCTGCCAGCTCTGCCTGCCAGGGGGACACTGGTCTACAGGCACTGAAACTGGTTTCACTCTCTCGTGGAGAAACCTTGTGCCCTGCACACCAAACCCTGGTGTCTGCAGCTCTTGGCGAGCGGCACGTGGACATGTGGCCTTACAGCCCATGGAGTTCTGTGGGAAAAGAGCTGCTTGTCTTTCCACATAAAGACCCCATTACTACCAGTCAGGGCATAAAGAGAAGGAACCAGTCTGATTACACAAAAACAAAGGGCTAAGCGCTCATTTGCAGCATTTAGAAATGGAGTTGCAAAACGACAAACAAACCAACCCCAACGCCTAAGCCGTTTGACAGCGTGAGCTTTATTTCCAGCAGCTCCCTGGGGTCTCTTCAGTGGTCTCAGCTAGTGCTACTGGGAACTCTGCCTTCTGCAGGAACATCGCAGAATTAGTCAATGGGATGTGGCTCAGCATATGCCTAGGGCTGGCATGGCCAGGACATGCCTCTTGGGATCCTGAATGAGCCACATACAGCAAGTGGGAGAGAGGAGAAGGAATTTAGGAAGGTGGTCTCAGCGGCAAGCCTGCTGTCTGCCTTGCTAGACCAGTGGTCTGTGTAGTGCGCACAGTAGAATGAAGGCTCCAGGGCAAATAAGATGTGTGCAGTTCATAGTCCTAATGATGTAAAATCCACAGTTTTTCTCTTATTTAAAAAACAAAAAGAAAAAAGTGAACAGCAGAAGTCAAGCAGGTAGGAAGAGATATACTAGGTGAAAGATTGGATTGACTCAAATGTTAAGTAAGGCTGGAAGGGAGACATGAGACACCCCAGAGCAGAAGACAGGGTGGGTGCGTTAGTCTGCCAGGCAAGCAGTGCCCTGTTACACAAAGTGAGGAAGCAGGCTTTGGTGGGGGAAATAATGGAAATGAATGGGACAGTAGAGCTCAGAGAGGTCCAAGGAGTGATCACCAACAGCAGAGGCTGGCATTAGATGTTCTCTAGGGAAAGCCTCTAGAGTTATCTGAGGTCCTGAAACAGAAAAAAGCCTCGTTGTAAATTATTACCTAAAAATACATTTTCCTGTTGCGTGTTCCATGTTGCAAACATTGTAGTCTATCGTTCAACTGTTGCCTCAAGCAACAAAGCTAAACTTACTTTTTATGTTTAAACCTTGTCCTGCAATAATGGCAGCGTCAGCATGAACTGGGCATTGCTCTCTGCTGTTCACCAGGCTCTGTCTGTCTCAGTGGCGAATGATGGATGCCTCCAGGGCTGTTCTGAGCCAATCTTAGAGACTGTCCTCCAGGACAGGGTGGGATGGAACCCTTCCTGGGGTGCCATCTTTCTCTGGCGTCTGCTAGACAGGCTAGATGGTAAGCGCAGATCAGGCAGCTGAAGGTTGGCAGCATGCAGGGTTGTGTGCACGCTGTCCCACTGCAAAGCTTGTCCTTAGGCAGGCGACACTGAGCTGTACTCGGCGACACCTGTGCACTTGCTGATGATGGAAGTAGGAGATGGTGGGGGGAGGAGAGCCCTGCCCGAAAAGCAGCAGCATGGGCTTTGCACACCCTTCGCTGCTGAGCTATTGCTCCTGGGTCTTGCACCACTGTGCACAGTGCAGTGACTCAAAGTAGTCACAGAACACGTTGGGGTCACTCTGGCCTGGCAAGTCCTGGAGACTGGGCCGGACCGTTACTGCTGAGGTAAGGACAGGCTCTGCAGTGGTGGAGCGTTGCTCCAATGGCTGGGGCCTGCTGTGCAGGAGGCTAGAAATGGTGTCTTGCGAATGCACAGGTGCAAGAGGGAATTTCTCCAGACACAACCAAGAGCTGAGTTTGATGAGGTGTTAATTAGACCATTCATGCAGCCTGAGCTGTTGGAGAGCAGACCATGCTAGCTACCTACTGCGTCTGTGGGTACAGGAATCCCAGAACTACTCAGAATTTTCTTGGAGGAAAAATTGTGAGATTCTAAGGAATTAACACAGATTTTAACAGGAGATCAGGAATCAGACACAAAGGTTAATGCATGGCTGAATCACACATTCAGTGCTGGAAGAGAAGAAACACAAGGGAAAGCTATTAGGAAGGAGACGTACTAACATATGTTAAAGCTCAGAACGTTTGGTATAAAACTTAGACATGTTTGGGCAGATTTGGCTTAGGGGTTCTCATGACTTGTTCCATGGCTGATGTAGCCTAGTTTTTGCCACTGGACCCTCACAGGTGTGTTGCCTCCACCATGGCGGGAGCTGTTGTGCCAGGAGGATAAGGGCTGGCAGGCACTTGTGTCCACACTGGGCTGGCTGTTGTTGATGGTCTGTGGCCACTTTGAGTCCTGAGCCTGTTGAACTTACCAGAGAAATGAAAAATCTTCCTTGTTCGGAGCTACAGCCTTTCGCTACCTCCTCATCCCCCAGCTCTCAGAGCCACCAGACCTGCAGCCTTCTTGGTTTCCTGTTTGCCCTCTTTCCAGCCTCCTTGACCCCTTCTTGCTACTGCTGGCACCATTGCACATTCACCCTCTGGTCAGAAAACCACAGCACCTCCAGCCAGGTGAGGAAGCTCCCACAGTTCACTCCTCACCTTGCAAGGCACAGGTTTCTCATCCTTCATGATTTTATCACCTCCTACTCCTGGTTTGGAGAACTTGTGGAGAGTTCAGCACCCATCTGGGTCACTTTGGCTCATTTTGGTGATGATGTCATTCCACAGTGCTCTGACAGGAGCTCATAAATGTGAGGAAGCAGATTTGTTAGTGGTAAAGCCCTTCCTCCCTCTCAGCTGTGGACATAGTGGGGGTGGGAGTGCGCATGAAGAAGATGTCTTGATAATCTGTGGACAGCCCAGGTAGGGATCAGATTAAATCCTGCCCCCTGCATTCAGCCCTGCTCCCTGCATCCCACAATCAACCCCAAGCCCAGGTTCCTGTGTTTGTGCTTATGTGGTAGAGCGAGGTGTTAGCTTACAGCTGTGAAACGGCACAGGCTGTACACAACCAGAGGCCAAAGCAAAAGCAAGATGCTAAGAACAGGTGAGTCTTTGGTAGTATTTTTATGATGACTGTCCATGCCACCATGAGGGCAAAGAGGGCTGTGGCTGTCTGAGCAGGTCAGCACACATCAGCTGATCCAAGCATTGCTTTTATCTGTGACTTGTTTTGGAGTAGCAGCTAAAGACAGTGTACAGACAGAGCTTGTTTGTTTAAACTCAAGTAGAGAAAAGAAAGAATGAGAGCCTGGAGTAGGTGATATCTGACAGAGGGCAAGGGTTCTAGGTGAGTCTCAAGAAGAAATGTAGGTATTTGTCTTGCCCTCTTGCTGGCAAGGGCTCCTGCCCTATTTGACACAGGGGACTTGTAAGCACTGTATTTTTTAGAAACTCTGTTCTGGCTGTTTGACTTCCTTTCAAAAGCACATCTTTGCTGCATTTGTCTAAGGCTCTAGTGATGCCACAGAGGAAAGTGTATCTCAGTCAGCAGAGCCAGAAGCTTCAGCCTTACGCGGGCTATAGCAAGGCTGGTGGCACAGACTGTACCAGGACACTGAATAGGTCCAGAGCAAGAATTTTGTGCAAATAATCATGTCACAAGACAAGCAACATTAAACTAATGATACGAAGGGAGGAGGAGGTCACTGCAGCATGAACTCAAGCTCTAGTAGCATTGAACTGATGAGTGAATTCTTTCATAAATACATCAAAATGAGTTGTGAAGGATGCAATGAGACATTTTGCAGTTGATTATATAGCAGGGTCAAGGATCTGAAATGTAAGCAAAGGATTTAGCTATTGTTCTTTCAGGAGGAAAGGGTTAAGATGGTTGTTTTTGTTGAAACTTGATCTGGATGGCTGGAATGCCAAAATCACAGTCACTAGTATAGGGGGAATAAAATGGGTAAGGAAAGCCATAGATGAGATTATGCCACTGTATAAGTACATGGTGTACCTTCATTCTGATTGCTATCTACTATCTCAGTCATTTCATCTCAGAAAAGATGCAATAGGATCAGGAAAGTTGCGGGGAGAGGAGACAAGGACGTGCAGAGGAATGTGATGGCTTCATGTGAGAAGAGATTAAATAGGTTATGTCTCTTCAGCTCAGAAGACAGACAGTTCAGAGGGAGCGTTATCGAGGCACATGAGCCTGCGAATGGAGCACTTTCTCTACAGCACAAAAAGTAGTTTGGAAGGAAGCTTCGGAAAGAAGGAGAAAGGTTTTCCACATGGTACACAATGGCATCGTAGAAGTTGTTGTCACAGGGTATTGTGGAGGCCAGTGTGGAGTTCAGGAAGGGACTGGAAATTCAACAGTGGGAAGAAGCATGAGTGGCAGTGCAACATCATGGTCCAAATTCAAACTCCAGAGTCCTGGGAGGGCAGAGTACCAAGGATGGGTGGGGCAGCCTGTGACGTAAAGCCCTCTTTGCTGGAAGGCTTGTGCAGCCCTACCATAGGTCAGGTTGGCTGAAGAAAGGTGATGCTGAGCAGAGAGACAACACAATATAGCAGCAGGTACAATATAGCACCAGGCTCTGCTCCTCAGAGTGAAATCCCTGTCTGTCAATGCAGGTCAAAGTCTTTGCAGCAGGTGACATAAGCTGGGTCTAGTACCTGTCTCTGCTGCTGCAGGTATTTGATTGTGCTACTGGGACCTGAAGAAGTTGATAAGAGAAGCGTGTGCCTCCTTCCCCCTCACCAACCAGTTCAGACACAAGATGAAGCTCTCTCTACCCATCACTGCTGGCTCAAAGGGCAGAGATCTGCCCAGGGACCCACCATGGCACCGCAGGCTGGCTGATGTTCCTACATTTGGAGCTTGGGGTGGGAGTGTGTGTGTGTGTGTGTGTGTGTCAGTTTGCTTTTGTAGTACTCCAGGGAGTAGCAGATGAAATAACTCGTGTTTGTGAAGTCCACCACCCAGGAGTCAGACAACGATACTAAACCACCTGGGAGCCTGAGTGATGGTAACTTGTCTCCTTCTGCAGTTGCATTCTCTGTTAGAGGATCACTTTTATGTTATTATTTAAAGGATGACAATCTGCAATTACCTGCATGGGAAAGAAGTTTCCAAATACAGATGGCTTTTTAATGTATTGGGAATAAACCTAGGAAGTTCCAGTGGCTGGAAGCTGAAGCCAGACACATTCAGATGAGAAATAACATACTTGGAGGCTAATTAACCATGGGAGCAATTTGCTTAAGGTTGCAGTAGGTGCTCCATGACTGGCAAGTATTGAATCAGGACAGATCTATTTCAGAGATGTGGCCATGCTCAAGTGAAAGCTGCAGTCCTGGGAGGTGTGGCTATGGGAGATGCTCTGGAAGAGGTCAGGTTTGAGCCATGGTGTCACAATATGGAGTTCTGGTGTCAGTACCATCTTGTGGTGCTGCAGGGTTTCTGTCCCACTCTCCTGCAGCTTATTCCTGACCTGTGAGGTGCTGTCCTGCCTTGTGCCAGAACTACCATTTCTGGGACAGAGCTGTGAATGTCTGGGTGACGGAGTAATGTTAAATGATGTTTTTCCCAGTGTTTATTTAAAACCAAACTTGAGCCTCAGTTCTAGCTCAATGCAGGGCCCCACAAGTAGTAATGCTGGCATGGGATGCTGGCACATGGGCAGCTGCAAGGGTGAGGAGATGGACATATCCAAGTTCGGTGGCTTTGTCTCATCCTCGGTGACTCTCTGCTTGAGGCTCCTGTTGCACCATGTGCCTCCGACATGTTCTGCCTTCCCTCCTAAAGATGTTACCCTGTTCTCCTTGGGGGGGTTTCACTGCACATGCACTGCATGGTCAACTGGTGCTCACAGAGAAAGCGCAATGTGTAGGCACATGGCAGATTTACAACGCCAGCCCCATCCATCTGTGCAGCACATGTGAAGGGACCTGAGCCCTCCCGGAAGCATCTGGTTTGCTCTGCCTGCACCGTGTTGCACACATGGACATGGTGCAGTTCAGGAAGTCTCAGCTAAAAAAGTGCCATAGCTAGTCATTTGGACTGTGTGGATCTTCACTGGCCTCAAAATCTGTGGTTTGACCAGCACAGGTGCTACAGGAATCGGAGAATAAAGGGATTAGTAACACCTCTATTCCCAAGCTGTGAGGATATTTGGATACCTGTGCATCACTGCATCCCCACTTGCCCTGGGCTTTCATCTCTTGCACATGCAGTACCACTTGTTGGCTGTTTAGACGCTCAAAGTTCCCTTTGGAGAACAGAGACCATTTCCCAACCCTTCTGGGATGCTCCAAGAACAAGACCATCAAGGCAGGGCTTGAAGTTTTACCACAAACTTTTGAACTCCATCCTGCAAAAATCTCTATAAAATGAAAAAGAAAGGGAAAAAAAAAAAACAACAAACAAACCAAACCAGACATAGAAAGCAAAATCTGAACTAGATATGCATGTGATATGGTAAAATTTGAAAATGACCAGAGCTAAACAATTAATTTTGCTCTTATGGAGACAGAAGAGGAATACTGAGTAAGCCAGGACCTTTTTTGCTGTGCTTTTGGTCTGCACTGCGCTGCTTGAGAGGAACAGACAGATGTCCTGCTTTTGCTGTTCCAGGGATGCTCGAGGTTGTACTGAGGGTTTGCTTTGCTTTTCATCCCTGCCCAAAGACTGCTGGAGCAGGTGTGTTTGCAGCAGGGCTGTACGCACTGTGGAAGTGGTGAGGAAGACCGGAATGCTCCTTCCTCCAAGCTTGATCTGCTTATGGTTTTGGACTCTGAGTGGAGATTGCTGAGCTGGGCCTAAAGCTGTGATTTAGTAGAGCCCAGGATGGTTTATTTTGCAGCCAGAACATAAAGCAGAACAGAAAGCAAGCTGGGCTAATCTTCAAACCCGATTGCAATACATCAGTCTTCAAACCCAGTATAGATTGTGTTCATAATTTCAGCTTAGAGTTCATTAGTTCACTCTTCACTTTATGCATTACATTTTAGGCAGCAGTCCCTATACTGCTGCCCTGAGCATTTAAAACCTGAGAGTCGGGTTTCTTGATCCTTTTGGCATATTTCTGCACGCTTAGCTTTATCGAACAGCAACCTCTCCATAGCAATATTTACAAAATCCCCTTTTTGCCAGATGACCAGTGTGAGTTGCGGGGAGCTCGCCCCTTTCCCTCTGGCTGTACTGGGGCTGATCCGGCTGGGTTCCTCACTCTGCTAAAGTAGGGGGAAACCATCCCCACACCACCATCCTGGCACTGATCTCCCAGGCCTCACCCTCAAGAGAGACATAAAAGCATTTTTGAAAGGCGAGCCTGGGAACTGAAGCTCACGGCACTGTGAGGCAGGCATGCATCAGTGCAACGAGGTTTTACAGCATGTTATTGGTTTTCCATTTCTAATTGTATCTCTTCCCTCCCTGTCTGCAGGGATTTATTACTGCTGCCTTTGCCAGTGTCCTCTTATGCTTCACAGGGTCCAGCTGCCCTTTTGTCCCAGTCTATAATTGACCATCGTCATTAATTTAAAGTCAGAAAGATTGTTTCCGAGCTATATTTAGCCTGAAGCTTGCTGCTCTTGCTTCAGACCTGATTAGAGGCTCGCGTGCCGGAAAGCTTGCTGCTCATCCCTGCCATGACAACTAGTTCTGACAAAAGGTCTCATGTCTCCTCACAAACCTTCCCCTTCCTTCCCCACCCTCAGTCCACGGGGCTGTTCTGGGGGAGTTAGGGTAGAAGGATGCAGTGCTACTCATCCCTGTGTCCTGATAGAGTCAGGACAGCTGTGTGATTCCTGTTGTATTCCTGGGATCCCCATGCATAAAAGAGCAGCCCAAGACAACACAGCCTCGATTTCATTCTCATCACATTCACTTGCTAAAGCCGATGTCTCCTGTCAAGTGCATACGTTATCACTTCCAAAATGCATCAGTTATACAGCACACATGACACTACTGAACAGAAAAGCCTGCCTGTCCAGTCGGTGAGTGCCTTGATGTGTTTTCATATCTGTGCCCCTAAGCATAAGAGTATAGTAACTGTATGGGCTTCCTTGTGGGAGATGCAGTTTTCCAAGCTGTGTTTTGGATTGCTGGACCAGGGAGCCAGGGCAGGACCGTCTTGGATGGCAGAAAGCTTATGCTAGAGGCTGCTGCGGTGGTAGTTCCATACCATCTCCAAAATCAGGAATTGCTTTGGTTTTGGCATCAGCAGTGTAAGCAGATGCACCTGTAACCTCAAGTCTGAATCAAATAGAAGCTGCCTGGAAGGGGTGTATTTTCTTTAAGGTAGTTGAGTCGCAAGCCACCAGGAGACTAACGCATATATATAATTCACTAACTTTGTGCTTGGAAGTGCTGTGGTTAGTTACAGAAATGGACAACCTGAAATGTTCCTGAAATGCTGTTGTGCTCTGAAAGCTCTCCCTGCCTACCCCAAAATGATGCTCAGAGACCTGCTGAGTGGTTGAGTTTCACTCCGTTATTCTCAACTGTGCTTGCTACAAGCATTTGTGTCAAGCATAATTTACTCTATCCTTTTAAGGTTGCAAAGGTTTCGTTAGAAAGGATCTGAGAGTGTGGTGACCGCATTTGGTATCCCATGATGCAGGATGGGCTTCGATTATTTCAGGACTTCCCCTGTGACAACATTGGGTTTATGTGGTTTCTTCCTCTGTTTCCCCATAGGTTCATGAAAGTGGCTGGCAGCACTGTGGATGCTGTTACCTGGCAACAGTAGGTATTCACCATTCCTTCTACTTTCCAACACTAATTGCAGTAATCAGACAATGCTGGGAGCTGAGCTGATGCTCTGTCTGGGTGTGAAAGGGTGACAGTCACCTCCTCTGTCCTCACGATGCATTTAAATAGGAAAAGAGGCTTGGCCTCTCCTTCTGGAGCCTTTACCACTGCAGCTGAGGTAGAGGCTAAAAATACCACTGCCTGCATGCCTGGCCTGCCCGATTGCTGGAAAAAAAGCCTATCAGTGAGGTGCTGGTACCTGATTTTCCTCCTAGTTCCTACCTGTTCTGCAGGTCAGAAGAGCAAAGCAAGCCCTGAGCTCTAGCACTGAGTGTGACATGCACCAAATGGAGGGAAAGGTTTTATTTGGGGGAAAAAATCCATAAGCGTCTTTTTCCTTCTCTTGGTTCTAACTCTCCCAGTCTGCACACTGTGCAGAGGTCGGCTCTCCAGCAGGCTGTGGCCCCCTGCAGCGGGGGCCACAGCAAATTTGCCAGTGTGCAAATACAGCAGCGATCGCCAAAATTGATAGAAAAAGGGTTTGTGGGGCAGGCAGGACTCTCTCCTGCCACAGAAAGAACACATTTCAGAAACAGGCATTCACTGGAGAAAAAAAACCATAGTGAGACCCCTCTGTTCCCAGCCAAAGTGAATTTGTCCTGACGCTGGGTTAAACTTCCCGCGTGAGACACTGTCCTGGAGCAGAAGCTGGGGTCTCAGGTCCGAGGTGGGTTTGTGTGTGCTGCCCAGAGGGCTTGTTCCCCAAGGTGGTCCTTCACAGCCACACTTCGTGGGGTGCTCAGGTTGCTTTGCTGACATGTAACAGCATGGTTTGTGAAGTCCATCCCTTGTGAAGCCCATCTGGAGACCTGCTCTTTTTAAGAGCTCAGTGGGTTTTTAAGATATGAGGTTTACTTGCAAATGTACCCACAATCTGTGTTGTCGTGTTAACCTTGGAGCCTCCTGCAGAAGCAACTGTTGGTATCTCAGAAGGGTTTATAGCACCAGGCATGACCAGCATCCAGCGAGTCCCATTCCTTGGGGAGCTTAGCTTGCCTCGCTGTGCCACCACGTTGCTTGCTTGGGTGTTTGGCTCCTGAGGCTTCCCTGCCAAGCAGCAGCAGTTTGCTGTGATGGGGGCAGTGGGGTAGCAGAGCATTTGGAGTGGGATTTGTGTTACTTACAGGCTCATGCTGTGCGACGATGATCTATGTCTCAGATGGGAGTTTGCTTTTCATGATTACACGATGTGCTGATCGCATTTACTTGGTCCAGGAATTTGCTTTCTGCAACAGGGCTTGATCACTGGGCCAAGTCCTTGGATGAGTCGAAGGAACAAAGTTCCAGGCCTCAGATGTGGAGTTTCATCCTGGTGTGCGGGGAATCTGCCTACACTGCTGCTTTGAAACCTTTTCTTGCAGGATCAGTGCAAAGTGTTCAGTGGCTCCAGTGCTGAGTGGCTGCACTGAAGCAGCAGCCTGCGGGGGCGGGGGGCTGGTGCAGCCCCCCATGAGGGTCTGCGGAGCTGGGACATTGCTGACCCATTTCCACTGCAGCGTAGGAGCCTCTTCTCCCCCAGCCTGGATTTGCAGCTCTGGAGATCGCACCCATATGCGTTTGTGAGGGCTGGCAATGGCCACAGCTCCGAGCTGGGCTTCTCTACTGTTTATGAATAAATGTCAAAACAGTGTCTCATCCCCCTTGCTCCAAACAGCAAAACAAAACAAAACAAGTTCCTTTGTATCCAAGAAGAAAATTATTAGCAGGAAACTAAACTGCTGTCTAATTTCAAGTATGAATATTTCTGTTCCAAACCCTAGCATTCTCCCGAGATATTGGTTATAAATTTGTCAAATCAGTAATTCCTTTGAAAAGGCTGTGCTCAATCCAGAAAGGGAATTGAGAAGGATTGCAGGGATCCCTGTACTCTGTGTGAAAACAGAATATGTCTGAAATATATCTGACAGAAAAGTGACACTGCGTGGAAACAAGCAGCCTCACCAGCCTTTCTGAGTCTGGTGTCACTTACATATGTAACTCAGCATGTGTGCCTCCCTCTTCAGAAGTAATGTGTTGCTGGAGATGGATGTGTGAATGGCTTCGAAATGCTCAGGGAATTTCCACTAAAGGAGGGTGTGGCAGACGGAGCTGACAGTGGCTCCGAGAGTTTTGACATTTCCCTGGTAATTTAGTTTATTTGTTATGTTTGGTTATGAGTAAATGCTCGGTTTATTGCAGACACCCTCAGCCTTTGGATGCGGGTTTCCGCTGCTCAGAAACCTCCCCACAGCCATCTCTTTGCTCAGCTCTGGTGTCCTCACACATGGTGAAGGTCCATTGCCCACTCAAACCGGAAGGCTGTGCCCAGTTCCATCCTTGGGTGTACACTCTTAGTCTGTATGGTGGGTTTTCCATCCAAAGTTCTGTGCACAATTCCAAGTTTGGCATATTTAATGGACAAATCCTTATGCAATGCTGCCTTTAAAGCATAAATCCCTGTTACTTAAGGGGAAAGTAAATATTTGCATCTTCAAAGCCAATAGACATCTATCCCTGTGGCTCCTTGGAGAATGCCACATTATCTTCTGAGATGGAAAGTCACTTGCCCTGTGTGGCAGATCAGAGATGTCAGGCACATAGGCACATGTGAGATACTGCTTAAGATGCTTTTGCTGAGTTTGGTTTGGGTGACATCTCTTCTGGCTTGGATGTGTCGAATGTGAAGTTGGAGATGCTCGGAGGCAGTAGCAGGGGGCAGATTTCCCAAAGGTGCCTGGGGAGAGTTGCCCAGTGTGCACCCTCCAATGTATATATCAAACGTATTTGTTTGAGTGCTCAGAGCATGATGCCTTCAGAGGTTGTGTCTGGTGGAAGGGATTGCATGAAAGAATCACTGGCCCATCTCCACCTGTAAATGAGCCTGGCCAGGGCAAGGCTTTGCCCACTGGCTTGCCATCCTTTGCCCTGTCTGATGAAGGGCACTGTCTCTGGGAGCATCGTGGCCCTGGCCACCAGGTCAGTTCCAGGTGATGCCAGGGGAGGCAGCATCGGCCAGAGATGGCTCCCACCAGCAGGATGGACCTTGTCTGGGGGCAGAGAAAGGCACCAGTGCGAGTTGTGCCTTTAGGGCTATAGAGCAGCTCCTAGTCATTCTTTTTTAGCAGTGCATTTATTAGTTGACTGGAGGTGGGCAGCACCTCTCCCCTGTGCCCGCAGCTCTTTGCCTGGGGGGAGCAGGTCACACCCCTGTGCTGCAGCCAGGAGCTCTGCCCTCTCCTCGGGAAGGTGCTCGGGGTTCAGGGCCACCTCTGTCAGCAGAGGTGTCTTGGTTTCACAGCTGTGGTGATGGCAGGCATCTGCCCCGCTCGATGTCCCCGGCAGGCGGCTGCCCTAATTCCTAGCAGACTCTCTCTGTAGCAGCAGGCAACAAAGTAGATCCGGAAATTCCTGAGCTTTGGGAAGTGGGCTTTAATGTAATTAACTGCAACAGAAGAAGAGGTCAGATAATAGGGGCAAAGGTTTCTCTTTAAAATGAAAGAAGATGTAAATGAAACCAGCTGCCCAGGAGCCAGCACACTGCCTTCATTAAACTTGGGATGATGCTCATGGTCCCACACAGCAAATTGTGAATCTTTCCAGAAAACCATTTTAAAGGCAGCACAAGACCTAGAGGTGACAGGATAGATGTGTAGCCAGCCCCAGGTTTGCCTGACTGCCATGGTGCTTGGCACCGACCCTCTCTGGGAGGCACTGAGGAGCTGTGTGCCTCCTGGGCTTGCCTGAGAACAAGGGCGTTTCTGACAGATAGTGGTGCTCAGCCCTGCCTCAGTACCGTTCCCAGCTCATGTCATTGTGTCTTGAGTCTCATGCTACAGTTCCAGCCAGAAATGGAGGCTGGGAATTAAGATGGTGCGTTTCTTAGTACTGGCACCAATCCCTGCCCAGCCTTGCCTGAGTTCTTCCACTGCAACGTGCTCTGGTTTGAACACCTCCAGAGTGATACAGTCACACCTCCCTTTGCAAAGTGCACTGATCCCATCCTGGGTTTCTGGGGCATTTTCAGATGGGCTTTTTAGAAATGGGGTAGAGAATAGGGAGACAACTGGCCTCAGAATAACCAGGCACCCATAGTGGTTTTATGCAGCCTTTCCCCCGAGATGTATGTCTCATTTAGGATTTAGTTACTAGATCCCTCCTTTCCTTGTCTGGCTCTTCGCAAATTCCTACAAATTGTCTGTCTACAGAGACTGTGGCATCAAACCGGGGGACATGATGAGTCAGTTCTGCATGTAATTGCCCATATCTCTGTTCTCCTATATTATGAGAAACTGCATGTTCTGTGCCCTCTGTGAGCGTGCTGCTGTCTCCTAGGTCTCAACACCAGCTCTGGTGCTGCGTTGCACTCAGAGCCCACTGGAAGATCTGCTAGCCTGTGATAGCTTGTCCATTAGCTACATGTCATCTGACAGGTCATGGCTGCCAGAGACCCCTGCCCACACTGGCGAGGGTCTCTCCATTTGTCTCCTTTGGCACTTAGACCTCTCCAGCATCGGGAGAGTTCAATGTGGATGCTGTGGCCACCAGGACTGGCCCATGCACGTGCTGCTGACTGGCAGGGGGGTACTTGTCAGCACTAGGACTCTGCAGCTGCTGCTGGCTTTTTTGGAGGTTGGAGAGTTGTGACTGTTTGAGGTTGGTTTTTAAAGTCAAGTGCACTGAGTCATTGTAAATATCAGCAAAGCTGCAGCCTTTGCTCCTGGGAGTAATCCATGCCTAAGAAGCACTTCTGCTTTAAAGGTCCATCAGTCGTTTGCATTTAGTGGATTTCTATACTGCCTTTAGCGACAGTTAAAGTTCTCAAAAGGAGGTGCCTTGTCTTGATGAAGAAGCCTAAAGCTGGAAACAATTCACCTGTTCCTGGGTAGCCTGATATCAGCGAAGACCTCAGTGCCCCTCTCTTCCTCACAAGCCTTGTGCCATTTTCCCTCTTTCCCAGTTTGGGGAGGTTGAAAGTACCTGTTGGTCTCTGAGAACTACTCAAGCAGATCTGTAAGAGATCCTTGCCTGTCTTACAGAAGCTTGTCATTGTCTTCGTGCTCTGCTTAAATACCCAAGGTCGAGGTGCTCCCCTCCTTGCTCCCACAGGAGACAAGCTACCAACAAGATTTCGTGATACTGAAACAGGTTAATTTTTGCCTTTCATCCCTCTACCAGTCCCCATTTGTGTGGTTTGTTAATGAAGATGTCAAAAAAAAGGTGACCATGGCACTGTCCTGGGGCGTTTCTCTTCCCTGCAGGATCTCGGCTGTGCTTAGCACCTTCCCAGGCTGCCTCCTCCACGCAGTCCCTGGGAAGGCAGAGCCTACTCTGGGACTGCTTCTGAAGATATATTCTTCTTCCTTGGCAGAAGAGCTGTAGGTTAGAGCACACACTGGGCTTGAATGAGATGAGGAGGACGTGCAAGCCTGCCTTTGTTCTCTGAGGGATTTATTCCAGGCTCTCAGTCCATATTGGCTTGCGCAGACCAGTTGAACCCTGCAGACAGCCTGGCTGGAGGGGGCCATACGCAGACTGAAGTCTCTCTAACTCCGTCTTTTCTCCGTCAATGCAACCCTCTTTTTATGGCCTCTCAGTCAGTTTTCAGCCCAGGTGATGGGTTTTTTTAGTCCACAGCAGTCAAAAAAAAATTGTTTCTGTTCAGTTTGTAAGTGCTGTGCTAAAATCGAAACATCTGCCATCCCCAGAGTCCATTGCTTTGCAATTTTGTCTTAAAAAATAATCTCTGTAAACCCCACTGCTGCCTGCTGCTTGAAGATCTGCTCTCCTCCTGGCAGCTAGAGGTTCGATAGTGTGTAAGTGATCGGAACAATTTTGAACACCTCCTAAGACCCCTCCAGAGATAATCTCTAACCTTAGCACCTTCCAGTTACCATGAATGTACAGAAATGCCTTCCCTGGGTTACACAACGTTGGAATGAAATTAAGGTGTGACTTGCATGATCCCCTGCTTCGCTGAGGACACAGCTGGGACCCCACAATTGGGAGAGAGTGGACAGAGGAGGTTTTTCTCCTTTAATGCATTTGCAAGTTGAGCCTGTAATGTATTTCTATTCTGGGACAGTTAGTGCTGGCATTGTTCCCTCTTCACCATGGCTTTGCACAGCTCCAAGTGCATTTATTTTGTTACCTGAGTAGTGACTTGGAGCAGTGAGACACAAAAATCCTCTCTGAGCGCTCATGCGTGGTGCACATGTGCTGGGTGCGCTGGCTGAGGCTGTGTTAGCCCATGGCATCCTTTGGGGATGCTCCTGCATTCCAGCCGGTTGGGATTGCCTCCAGGCACAGGGTATTTGCAGTGCGGGACAGACTGCTTCACCTCATGTCCTGGAGCCAGGAGATGATATTGAGGCATTTCAGAGCGTTCCTCCCACACTTAGAGACAGATGATTCGTACCGTAGTTGGCAGCACCATAGCTGTGTTTTGTATAAGCAAGCACATGGAGAGCAGGCATCACCCCTCTGTGTGGGAAACACTCCCTGACATTCCCAGGGCAGAAGGGATTTCTGCGAGAGCAGGACTTCCCTGCAGGCAACGGCCACAGCATTTCATTAGTCGGGGATTCAGCTGTGGATTTTGCTGGAAGAGTGAGCGAGGAAGGTGCTGGGAGCCAGGCTCACTCTGGCGCTGTAGGTCCTGCACCCCACAGTTGATAATGCTTGCTCAGAAACACCATCAGGGCTTAACCTAGTATCCTCCTATGGCTAAGGGGCCCTTCCTTTCAGGCACGAGATATGTGTCTTCTGTTTTGCCATCTCATGAAAACAATCTTTACAGTAGCGATGATACAGGGCCCAGGACTGACTGGCTTGTTTTCATTTTGAAAACTGTATGTTGCTAGGACAGGGGATGTGTACAGACAGGACAAGCCAGGTGAGGGGAAGATGTCCCAAGATCTCCCTGGTCATGGGGACCAGGCACTGCTATCACAGGCATCTCGTCAGACAGTCATCTCGTCAGACAGTCTGTTCCCATGGGGTCTCCATGAGATCAGTGCAAAGGGTGCTGCAAAGCCTTTGCGTGTGGCATTTTGCTCCCAGCCTTTGGTGTTCTGCTCCCAGCATTTCACTAGCAATAGTTAAGGAACTGCAGAACTTTCCATGGTTTCTGCAGTGCAGGATGCTCGGTGTTCAGTGAACGTCCACTCCATGCCCTGTTTTGGAGACTGAAGGCATCTGCAGGATCAGAAGGGCAGGGCAGGGTGCAGGCAAAGACCTCCCCCCGTAGCAGAGGAGGCTTCTTGGCACAGGGCAGCAGCAGGACAGGAGGACATGGTTCGGGGCAGAGCTATTCCCAGCTGTCTGATCCCTGTCTTCTTATTTTCCTTCCAGTTACTACATTGATGGCCGAGTGGCCAAAGTGACAGACTTCCTGAAAACGCGCCTGTTAGACACACTCTCTGACCAGATCAGGAAAATCCAGAAAGTGCGTGAGTGCAAGGGGTCTGCAAGGGGTGGGGTGGGATGTGCGGGGGACCGGGAGGGAAGTGGCCACAGGCTGCAGCATGACATGGGCTGTGCAGGTGTGCCGGGACGTGGCTGGATGCACAGGGTAGGGGCAGATACTGTTGTGCGATGCCTTTCGAAAGCAGCCGACTGGCTTGAGTCTCCCATCCATCCTTTCCTGAAGGGAGCGGCATGTAACATGGATATTCTCTGAAACTTGCTCCCGAGGACAAGGTGAGGAGGGAGAAGCCAGGTGGTACCAAACCACCCAGAGCACAGCTGGTCCTGTGCCTGCTCATGGGCAGGCTCCTACTGCAGTATCTTACCCCACTCACTCACAGTGCCTAAAAATGTTGCTTGCAAAGTTGTGACAGTTGCATTTCCAGGGTGATTTTCACTAGTGGAGAATCATAATCATTATGGACAACTGTTTTTTTTTCCCTGATGATCATGTTTTGACTGTGTTATAAAACCCAGCTGTTACTGGCGTGCAGTGTCAGAGCCCACGGCTCTGCCTGGATTGCACAGCCTGCAGTGAGCTCTCCTCTCCCTGCTGATCGGGGGACCCTGCTCTCATCTTGAGCAACTGCATAGAGAGTCCCCTTGCTTTGGCTGATATGGGGGCCGGGGCTGTGACCCGCCAGCTCAGCTATCAGTCCCCGAAGAAATAAGGAACACCTAGTAAGTGGGGAAGGCTTTAGGGACTAGAGGAGATGCCCGTCTATCTGTCTTGTCTAGGTTTTCATCCCATACCATCACCACAATGTCTCCCCTGCAGGGAGAAACCATAGGATGAGTAAACAACTCAAAGAGGCCCCAGGAAAGGGGATGTGAGGGTCGGCACAGCAAAACTGGAGGAGAGAAACAATAAGGAACACCTAGTAAGTGGGGAAGGCTTTAGGGACTAGAGGAGATGCCCGTCTATCTGTCTTGTCTAGGTTTTCATCCCATACCATCACCACAATGTCTCCCCTGCAGGGAGAAACCATAGGATGAGTAAACAACTCAAAGAGGCCCCAGGAAAGGGGATGTGAGGGTCGGCACAGCAAAACTGGAGGAGAGAAACCGCTTGCCGAGTCCTCTGGCACAAACTGGGAATCATCCACACATGCAGATGATAATTCTGCTGCAGGGAGGCATGGTGGGATGGCTAGTGGGGTCAGCATGGGGGCAAGCAAGAAGCACTGCCTGATCCTGCTCCCACTGTGCGTACAATACCCCACCAAAAGTGGTGGCACATGTCCCACCTCTGCTGCAGGTCAGAAACCTGCTGCAAAGGGAGCAGGACCCCATCCATCCCCAGACCAGAGGCTTGCTGCCATCAGTGTGAGTTGGGGGAATCCTTGCACCCATAGGGCAGGATTTGGTCTGCATGGTGCAGGGCTGGGGAAGGGTTCTCCTGGGAATGCCAGTGTGGCTGAGCAAAAGCACAGTACTGGGTGCTAATAGCCTCCAGCTTGGCTTTGAGTCTGTGCATCCTGCCGGGGCTGATTAGAGCAGCTGGGCTTGTCCAGTTCCCTGTTTTATTGCTTCCTCTCCGACCGGGGAAGGTGGCGGGCTTAGATAATTACAGGCAGGATGCCAACACCTCTGGGGCTTCAGTCAGGGATGTCGACTCTCACAGGCTGTGAGTGGGAGGCAGCCCAGAGCTGGCGTATTTAACATCTTTGAGGGATCCCAGTCCATACAGCACATTCCAGCGCTCTCTTCACTAATGGGGCAGGATCTATCAGGCTGCGCAGAGCAGCACTCCTTGGGCCACTGCGTTTGCAGACATCTGGTCGTGGGAGCTCGTCACCCGGCCTGGAGAAGTAGAATTGAAGAAGAGAGGATGGGGTGTTGCGCAGTGCTGGCAGTTTCTTGTGCTGGGAGAGGGCAGGTCCAGCCATCCGAGCCTTCCAATTCCACCTGGCATCTCACAGATGTCTGCACTGCCAGCTGGAGCCTTGTAAGGGGTGGGCCAGCAAGCTCAGATCTGCAGGTCCCTCCTGTGCCAGTGACCCCTCAACTGGTGAAGCAGCCCCTGCTCAGCCATGGTGCTGGCTATACCCATCACAGGATCACAGAATCACAGAATGTCAGGGGTTGGAAGGGACCTCAAAAGATCATCCAGTCCAGCCTCCCTGCCAGAGCAGGATCACCTACAGTAGATCGCACAGGAATGCGTCCAGGCGGGTTTTGAATGTCTCCAGAGAAGGAG
>NW_009726912.1:0-790 GCF_000703405.1 Apaloderma vittatum
TTGTGACACATATATTCAGTCTTTTGTGTGCCTGTCTATGTGTGTGAATTGCCTTAGGCTGCAAGTTGTTTAAGGAATTTGAGCAAATGGATATGCATTCAGTGTTCTGTTTGTTAGCTTCTTGCTGCCAAAGATGAGTTCTGGGGTTCTTATTTAGAGATTGATTCACTATTTCTTTTTAAATGTTGCAGTATGTGAATGCAACACTGGATCTAATTGAAGGAAGCATGACTGTCACTACCACTAAGAAGACTTTTGATCCATATGCAATCATCAGGGCTAGAGATTTAATAAAACTT
This sequence comes from Apaloderma vittatum, assembly GCF_000703405.1. Taxonomy (NCBI): domain Eukaryota; kingdom Metazoa; phylum Chordata; class Aves; order Trogoniformes; family Trogonidae; genus Apaloderma; species Apaloderma vittatum. The sequence goes on from NW_009726912.1 coordinate 300, forward strand.
CTGGCAAGAAGTGTTCCATTTGAACAGGTCTGTATTAAATCCTGGAAGTTTGTATGAAATTCTATCACACTACTTACAAAATAGTATGTTTTCACAATGTGGAGTTTTCAAATGAGTCAAATAAAATAAAATATGTGTTTAAAGTAAACATGTCTGAAAATGAAGTGACAAGAATAAACGGAAGTATTCTCTTGACTCTTCCAAATAATAGATTTGCATTCAGGTGATATTGCCTGCTTCTTCTCTCTTTAGGCAGTTCGTATCCTTCAGGATGATGTTGCATGTGATATCATTAAAATAGGCTCTTTGGTGAGGAAGAGGGATACTTTTATAAAAAGAAGAGGAAGGCTTCTTGGGCCAAAAGGATCTACTCTGAAGGTACTTCTGATAGGTGTAGTAACCAGACAAGTCTTAGTCCCAAATTGGTGTCACGTCTTCGATTTACACTTATTTAATTTCTTTTTTTTTGATGTAGGCCCTGGAACTGTTAA
>NW_009726913.1:0-17772 GCF_000703405.1 Apaloderma vittatum
CTGATATTAAAGGAACTTCTGTAAAGCAGGCATGTGTACCGAATGACTTCTGGTTGTGGTGGTGAAGCATGTTTTCTAGAAACTCTGTACCCAGTTATCCTTGGCACTTGTACCTGACAGATTTCTCAGTGTAACCATTCTGATACCCAGTTATTACAATGTTTTTGTCCTTTAATGTTAAGAGCACATAAAGGCATGTATTCTAGATCATGTTTTCTGTCTTTCTTAACATCTTTATTGGGCATAGAACAGCTCTTTAGGCTGTGTGGCAAGAAGGAAGCTTAAAGACGCGTCAGAGATCTTGCAGCAGAGTGGTGTGCTCAAATCCACTGAAGCTTAAATATTCTCAAAAGGTATGCTTCTCGCACAAATATCTTTCATGTTTTTCCTTATAGGACTCAAACCTAGCTGCAACTTGAATGAAAATGGAAGGCCAATTAAATTCCTAAGCAAGTCAAGGACAAACACCTCCAACTTGTTTTACAGTTTAAGTCAGCGTAGGAAATCTTCCACTTGCCTGTTGAAGTCCTCTGCAAAACGCAGGTGTAGATTATGCTTTGCTTCTGGCATCAGAAGAAACCTTTAAAGAGAGGAAAAAATAATCAAACACTGAATATACATTTTTATTCTGTGAGAATAGGTAATTAAATATTTGTTGCTTCCTCCTTGCTCTTGGTTACTCAAGTACAGAACTGGAGCAATGCTTTTTTTAAATATTGTCCCCAGATACATGGTTCAGAATATTGAACCGGTTCAACAGGCATACTACTTGCCACAATTTGAGGAGAATAAACTAAATGTAAAACAAATTTTTGTATCCTAGACCCAGTTTCTAGGAACCTTTCTGGTGGCCTGCAAAGAAGAAAAGACTCCAAAACTGATGTGAGCAGGATGCAGCTGCAAAAGGTATGTGACAGTCTTTTGCCTCTTTATGAGAAATGTGGTTGTGCTGGGCAGCGAACACATTGAAGAGATAGCTACAGAAATGTAGGTTTCTTGGCAACAAGTGAACTTAATCTTTGAATTTTGTCTAATCTTTCTGCAAAAAGGCAATCTGAAACTAATGCCACTCTCATTTAAAGCAAACAAGGGAAGTCAGGACTTCTTCAGGTATAAAAAAAGCTTAGAAGTAGTATCTGTGAAGAAACTTGAACCTTTGTAATACTGATACGAGTGTGAAAAGCCTGAAATGCTGCTTTCTATCTGGGAAAAAACTTTATACATCAGGTATGTACTTCTAACTTTTTAATGTGGGGGTGGGACATTATTATTTTATCCACGTACTACATTTTTTATTCACATAATAAGCAGTTTCAACAGAGTTAAAGCCATCGTGGTTGATACTTTGCTATGTTGCCTTCATGTCTTTTAAGCCCCACTACAGCAAGGGCAATTCTTCTTTTGATCGTGGCAAATGTTCTTTCTTGGGAGGGGCAAACCCAGCTCTTTTAGCATTCCTGTCTGAATTTTAAGTCTGATTCTTCAAAGACCAAACAGCACAGAGATGCACAAACCTATAGCACTGTGCATGCTGTTAGCTACTGCTGTTAAACCACTGTAATGCTGTTTAACTCTAGCCACACCATGCAAATACAGAATGATGGTATGTTCTTTTACTATGAGAGAAACAAGCAATGTATGTGCACTACAATCTGCGAAAGCTTGTTCTGTGACTACTAGATAAAAACGAAGGCAAGACAAGTTGATGGTAGAAGTTTGTGTTACTAAAAATACGCTGAATATAAGATTTTTCCTTCTGTTTCACACTGGAAGCTGTAATCTCCAGTGCAGCAAGGGAAGAAGGGGACTGTTTACCTAAGTATTGGTTTCAGAGAATCCCGTTAGTCTGATTTCTTTTCTGAGAAATACACATGTAGGGGAACCCTTCGGCATGAAGACATGCAAAGAATCACTTTACATTTTATCGGATAGCAACTTCTAACAGTGTCTCCTTCCTCAGCTTGTCTTCCAAAGAGAAACTATCAGATCCTTCTCTGGTTTCTGTGATGACTTGCCTTAGTCAGCATCTGGAGCATTTCGGAGCTTGGTGAAACCTCAGAGGATGATAGGTGTTCTGAGCAGGGCACGTGGGAGTAACTAACTAGCAGACACAGAATAAAACACCTGCATGTGACTGTTGGGAAGGTCTTCTGTTCTCATCTTTCCTGTGGCATAATGTATTTCTCTGAACAGTAGGGTTGACTTTGGGATAAATATGCCACTCAGTTTTTCACAGATTACAGCAATTCGACAGTTCCTTACACGCTGCATTCATAAAAACGGGGTTTGTTCTCCTGATTCTTTTCTCCAGTGTTAATCATCACAGTTTGTTTTTAAGTATTAATAGTTCTCTTGAATTTGTGTGCAAATCTATGAGGAAAATCCAGCTTTTTCGAGGAAGCATTTCTGGAATTTTTCAAATGAAGCAGATGGTGCCCCAAGATTTTTCTTGTTTACAAAGTAGTATTTCTGAGCACAGCTATATATACTTTTTTTTTCATTCTGCTTTCCTCAGAGCCAGTGAGAATTCACTGGTCAGTTGTTAGAATAACAAAGTCTTTGACATTGTTCATATCAACAAGGCAGAGCAAATGCCAGTGTCCTGTGCTTCTCTAGTAACTGTGCATGACTCTTCATTCATAGCACTAAGCTCACTGCTCTACTGAATGGGACAGAAATGAGGGCTCTTGCAGCAAAAGGGATGCAGTGGCCATAATGAAAATAGAAGAAATATACTTGTTTTGATAAATATTAGGAGTAGATCTGAGTGTGAAGTGGAAAGAGGAAAAGGATCTCACCTGGTTTCTCTCCGAGGATTTAGGAAGGACCTTATTAAAATATACTTTTTATATCACAAGAAAGGTCTAGCTACACAGTTTTCATTGTAGCTCTCCTTTTTTGTTTTGTTTTTATACACTGTGGGTTTGAACTGCTTAATTTCTTCAGCAATGATTTATAAATACTCCATCATCTAACTTACCGAGAGCCTTTGATGTGCTTATGAATGTATTCTGCATGAGCTTGTGGAACCAAAGGGTCTTTCTCACCATGAATTATAAATGTGGGGCATTTAATATCTGGCAGCAGCTGTTGGCAGATACTACCTAGGGAGAAAATAAATGAAGGTCACGCTTTGTTTTAAAATAGTATGAAAGACTGAAGCTGCTTCCACAAAGGACCATGAACTCCCCTGGGTTCTAGCTACTGCCTCTCCTTGTGGATAGTGAGCAACTAATCTGCAGAACCATGTAATCAGGACTAGAATTAATATTTCTTTCTCCAAAATGCTACCTCACTGAAATTTGCTTCAATAATGGATACTAGCACAAGTGGCTAGAGCAAACCAAGTACTTCTGTCCCACATTTCCCCCAGGCTCTCTTTGGCTGTTCAAAGCAACTACATACTGTCCCTTTCCTAGCTTTGTTCTTTTCAGCCTTAGAGCCTTAACGGCCTTCACCTTAACGCTACTTTCTGTTACATGGGTTGTCAGCTTACAAGATTTGCTACTCCTATCAACAACCTAACTCTAGGTTGTACTCATGCCTGTTCCACCTTCCAGATCCTTTAGTGTCTGGGAGGAATAACCATTTAATACAAATTGTACTAAAACTACTCAAAGGTTATTCTTCTCACCTATTCATCTTACAGAACCTCAAGAATAATTTTACGCTTACTAGTCCTTAATCCCACGAGCAGTAATTTTAATGCTTTTCGTTAAATACTCTGCTATTCCTCCCCCTCCCTTATTTTCTCCTCATCCCTTAGTTAACCCACTTTCCAAGCTCTTTGTCTAACTTCTCATGCTCTCACAAGAGAATCTTTGGGCAAAGCATACATGAGTTTTACGTTTCATTTATCTCTGCACTAACTTTGTCCTATTTGTAGCTGTCTCCCTGCAGTTGCCAACAGCTGTTCAGTTAAAGCTCATATACAAATGCTTTCCTTTGCTCTAGTCCTACACTGTTTCACAGAGTTTTTCCAATTGTTTATGTAACTTAAATAGTCTCAGTTTGCAGTTCTACTGCTTAAATATTTTCATTTAGAACATTTCACCCACAGTCCTCAAACACCTGCACAAATGTTGACTATTTTTCATCAAAAGCAACCAGTAAATTCAGGTTATTTACTTAAACACATAGCTGGCAGTCTAAACTATTACTTCCTAGTTTCCAGTCCTAAAACTGGTTTGTGTTATAACCACTAGATTTACTATATTTACTCCAAAAAACACCTAACAGCAAGAAGAATCTTGAATTTTGCAGCTTTATGCAACTTAGTTTCATTAAGTGTTGGCACCCTCTAAGAGTTCATTTCTTACAATGTTTCATGCTAAAAGCTCTCATTTAGGGCAAATAGTCTTGTTTCTTAAGAGCTTGAGTTGAGTTTTTGACCCACAAAGGCTTTGTCATGCTCCTTTTGTCTCCGATAGGTTTTTATTGACTGCTTTTCTTGTACCTGCCCCATCTGCAGCTTTCATGCAGCATGTCTTAACTTGAATTGTGAGGCAGCCTGCTTATAGTCCTAGCTGTCCTCCCCAAGCTGCTCCTGGAAAAAAACCCTGCAGTCTGACGATTCCTCATCTTTCTTTTTTTTAGCAAACGTTAGGCTTCTCCCATTATCTGACCCAGTTACAGCATCTAGGTAATTCAGCTCCTTGCCACGTGTCCCCAGGTGGCTTCTTCACAGTCACTCCACCTCAAAAGCATCTGAGGCACGTGCAAGGTGTAAAAGGATGTCACAGCCAGAGTTTCACCAGCCTTTGGACTTAAGAATAAACTAGTTTTAAGCAGATAGGGTAAAATAAAATCAGATTATAAATTGTTACATCACTCTATGGGGAGAAATTCTAGCACTGTGTTGCTGGTCCCATGCAAAGCTTTATGGGAAAAATACAAAATGTGGGAATGTTTTCCTTGTAGTACCCGCTGCCTGTTAATGTATGTTCCTTCCTGTTTTTCATTATGAAGGCCACAGGAAAATACGTATAAGAGAATTAAAGACTTCTTGGTTTATGTATTTCTGCTTTAGGCAAATTAAAAGTAATTTTCCTCTGAATTAAAATGGAACTGAGGTTATTATTCATGGTACCCTTGACTGTGAAAGTCTATGCAGAGTAATTGCAGAAGACTTCAGAGATAAAAATTTAATAATTCTATTGTCTAGTTTAACTATTCATTTTGGATTTCTAAGCACCTAGACTGTGTCAATAGTGGTTTTTTAAGTGTGTGTTTTTGAGTTGTCAAAATCTGAACTTCCTTTTTTTTTTTCCACTGATACTCTACTAGGTTTGAAGTAGTGCTTCAGCTCCTGTTTGCAGAAAATGAAATGAACACATCTCACTTTTGGAGTATCTTAAAAATGTCACCAAGAGGTAATTCTTTGAAAATAATAAAAAAAAGCTTGAGGAGAATCCCTCCTGTTCAGTCTGCACAAAAGCAAGATTTAATAATATAGTTTTGTGGTGGAACAAGAGGACAGACTCATCAGCTAGTGCTTCCCATAAATGTGTTTTCCTCCTGTACCTGGCTAATTCTCTGAATCATCTACAAATTAATTGCTTTATTCATGAGTGTGAGTCAGATCCAGCTTTTAATGCCATATGCAAAGTCCCTCCTTTACTGACTGCTAGGAGTACTGTTAGATTTATTATTTTTTTTTTTATCCAGAATTATCTGCTACTATAATTCCTTCAGTTTAACAGTGTAAAAGCCTTACCATCTGGTTTTTCAGCAAAGCGAGATATTCCATCCACCCAAGCCTCACAGGTTTTTGCTAAGTACTTATATCCATACATCTCTTCCAGTGGTTTCTTGACCTTTTCGCTCCATTTTGAAACATCTCGGATGCCTACGTAAAATAACATCAAAATGTGTCCATTTCTTTCCAGCAACAAAACATAACCCAGTACTGTCAAATCCTAATATGAGTTAAGTTTTCAAACCAGACCGCAGATGCTATTTCAAATTTGAAACTGCACTCATGGTTTTAAATAATTCATAATATGGAAAGGGTAGTTCTGTGATCTCCGCTGGGGTCTTTCTAAGTGGCAGAAGACCATCTTGTTGTTATGGTCACAAGAAAAACCAGGAAAAATCAAAGGATTGAGCCCTAAAACTTGTGATACTTCTTTCTGGAGGGCTTGCGCTAGAGTTTCTCAAGGAGATACCTTGTGTATATGAAGGGAACTGTTTTATAGCAGTGTGCCAGACCTAGCAGTTCTTTTTTTTATGTCCTTCAGCCTTTTGCTTTGGCTCATGGATGGGAGTTCTTCCATGGCTCCTACCAGTGTCCAGAAGAAGGAAGCTCTTACTAAGGCATTCCAGCAGGCTGACATCATGGTACGTTTGCCATAGTCTTACAGAAAAACAAGCAACTCTGTTTAGCAGAATCCTGTGACTCATGTCAGGCTGGCTAAAGCTGTACAAATAGTTTGACATTTCTAGTTCTTCATTTATCAGATTTACCTGCTTTTCCCCCCTAACATTTTCAGTACTGCTCACGAACCAGTTACCCATAATGGTGACTTTCCCTAAACTAGATTTCAGCTGCGCAGCTTTGTATCAACAAAGCCCAAACTGATGGAGGCATAGCAGAGAACCTGAAAAGTACCAAATCAGCCAAAGGCAATATATGCTGCTAGCAAAGCTTTTAATTAATTTCAAATAGGAATTAAGGGAAGAAAGGAGTGAGGTGTTAATTAACAAACAGAACCTGTCCAGCCAAATAAGCAAGCTAGCAGTGAGTGGAAGTATTTCATAACAGCATTGGATTGGCAAGGAGTTTGCTCACCCTAAGCTCGCTGTTACGGAACAACTGTTTCCCTTACAGAATTCGGTTTTACCCTTGCAGCTGCCCTTAATTCAAAAAGAGGAGGGGAAAAAGCCAGTGTTGAAAGGACATAGATAACAAATAAACACGTTTTTCTCTTACCAACTCCTCCGCTGCAGCTGAGACACGCTGCTGGGTCTGCTGCAGGAGACTTGTGCGGCTGCTCTCTCGAGCTCCATCGCCCAGAGAGTGATGTTGGAAACACTAAGCCACGAACAGGCTGAAGGTCAGCATTGCTGTGGGTGCTCCATATAAAGAAAGGCTTTTCTCTTTCTTTTTTTTTTTTTCATTTTTCTCTACATTTTAGCTCATTGGCTGGTACTGATATGCATTTCACAATTATATAAGAAAAAAATCATAAATATAAAAGCATTTAGGGAAATAAAGAAGCACTTTTACGGAGCTAAAAAGTGTTTTGCTTATTGAATGAAAAGATGTACTACTGCCAATGAAAGGACTTTAGCATAGGTGAGGCAAGTACACATGTGCAATCTTTACACTTGTCATTTAGCTGAGGCCAGTCAGATTTCACAGGTGGTATAAATCAAATTCCAATCACTTACATGAAACAGGTTACATTTGCTGAGAGCCTGCATGGTTAACTCTTTTAATTTCTAATTTCAAAAGGGGACATGGTCCCTTTATGAGTCCACTAGCAGTCCTCACTATTCTTCTGCAAAGTAGCAACTGGCCAGATTCTATTTCATGTGAGTGGAATAAAGATCAGAAATCCCACATTTCTTTACTTTGCAAAGGTTTTGTAACCAGAAGTATTTATTTTGAGAGAATGTAAATTAGAAAGGCATCCTGGGACTTTTGCCTGAATGATTCATTTGCTTCCCGAACACAAATGGTGAGTTATGAGCTTGTTTTCCTACTGTTTGTCTATTATATAGGTCCTAGAGTCAAAATTTTTTACATGCTAGCCCAGTGATTTTTTTGTGGACCTTGCCTAAAGGTTGAGCAAGATGTGAGAAAGGAAATCAAGCTTGGTGTCAGTAGTGTTAGCCGCAATTTATTTTTAGAAAACTTGTTACAGCAACAAAGGTTTTGCTTTCTGAAAGCTACTGATAAGCTATTATAACTTAAGCTTTTCAGCAGCGTAAGTTAGTAAGGATGTTTTTAAAATTCCGTTTTATACTACCCTTGGAGTAATTGTTAGGGAACTTCTCACTATGACTTTAAGCTATTCTTATACTTAGCAACTTGGTGAATTTTCTGTCCTCTCCCTTTCGGCTTATTGTGTCCCCAACTCTGTCTTCACTTAGCTGTTACGTGACTAAGATCCTTAGGTCAAGAAGAAATGAAAATAATTCTTTTAGGATATGATATTCAGTTTGCACATACCATTATAAATTCTCACATCCTCTTGAGTAACGCTGGCATTTGCTCCCCAGACAACCAGCTTGTGGATGAGAGTTGGATACTTTGCGGCTGCGATGAGAGCTGTAATTCCACCATCACTCCACCCCAGCAAAGAGAACTTCTTAAATTTCAGTGCCTTCATTTGTGCAAAGAAAGTTGAATGCAAATCATCAGCTGGTTTACAAGGAAATATCAAGTATTTCCAGAAAACTATCAGTACAGATTTAGACACAGAACTCCATAGTTGAACTATAGTCAGGTTTCATAATTAGAAAACAAAATTTTCCTGCAACATGTAAAAATATTTAAGAAAAGGTCAAATATTTAGAAGACAAGAAATTATACCTGCCTTTCCAATTTTATACAACTATTTAATGAAAGGGGCAGTAGCCGCATTAGATTCTTGCTGCATAAAAAAAAAAGCCATCTTGTAATTAGGAAATTTTTATTTACAGTGGAGAGTAAAGACCTTTCCAGAGAGCCTGATGGTATCACAGATCTGCGGATTCTCTTGGTATAAGGTTGACAAAGATTATCACAGTGTGGAATGGTAGGTAATCCAAGACCAAGACGAATTCAAGGAAAGAAAATTTTTAAGGCTTGAAAAATGGAACACATGTTCTAATTTACTGATGCTAGCTGATCTAAAAAAAAATAATCTGCCCTACAACAAAAGAAATGCTTAAAGTATTTGCTACAGGACTGTATCAAATTCTAGTGCTTAATTCACATTTTCTGAAGCTTTTAGCGTACCTTTTAAATGTTACTTTACGGTGAACTGCAATTCAAAACATTAATAATGAAATTCCTCCTTCCAATAAGGAAGGCTCAGGGCAAAAAACATGACAACCAAGACCTTAATTTATTCTGACTTGTACAATGCTTTCCACAAGAATTTAAACCCTTGTTTCCTCGTATGCCACCATCCACGGCAGGGTGCGCAGTAAGATACCGTACTTTTGGAAGAAAAAGAGCAAGTTAGTTGGAAGAGTTGGTTTGGTGCTTTGGTGTTGGAAGTCCAGGCCTGCTTTCTTTGGACAGAAGAAAGCAAAAATGCAGAAAATGAGAGAAACAACTATAGAGAGAGAGGAAAAAAAAGCAGTTTCTAGATCAGTCAACTTGATACCTAGCAAGCTTCTAGCACTATAAGGGTTTTCTGATTTTGGCTTCTTTTAGTACAAGTCTCACTGTAGTGCTGCTCAGCATTAGATTTCACTCCGCTAAATTACTAAACAGAAAAGAAATAAGGTAGGGCAAAGAAAAGCACACACTAAGAGCTAACAGCAAGAAAAGAGAACCTTGAATTTTAGCAGCTGATCACAAGCTGGCCCCGATCTGCTGGAAAAGTAGTTGTCTGTGACCAACTTTCCATACTGTGCTGCTGGGGGGTTACTGGTGTCTTGGCAAGATTCAGGAGTTGGCAGCAGTGATTGTACATCTCACACTTCTGGTGCTGCTGCTGCTGCTGTTTCCCCACTGCCAGTAGAAAATTCCAGATCTCAAAGTGGGCCGATGGGTGGAATAGGTGATTTAAATATTTGTTCTTCGTGCCAGGTTATCTGCCAATGTTTCAAATAAGATCTATTTGCCTTCAATATTTCTCTTGTTTACGAGTCGTTATCTCGATGCACTCTTTGGGTTGTCTCAGGATGCCTTTCCAGCAGGAGGAATTTAACTTACCCTTTGCAGCCTTCCAGAGAAACAATGTGATGTAACAGGTGTGTTGGGTAGGGTATGCATATTTGCTTTCTTTAATCTTGAAGTACTTACAGGACAGGTCTCTACCTCACTTTGGCAATGACCAGAGAGCTGGTTGCACAACTCAGTTCTGTGGGTGATTTTTGCACTGGGTTTACCCTGTAAGTGAATGAAATCCCTTTTGAAATCACCTCCTCCATCCAGGCCCACGTGAAATGTGATCAAATGATCACACAGGCTGTGACAGGAGTACAACGGTGAGTTGCAGCACAACACCACTCTGCACTGTATGCTTTCAGGGCATCACAGGGAGTATATCACAAGAAAGGGTTGCAACAGTTCTAAATAAACTTGGAGAAGCCCAGGCTCATCCTTTTGCTAGGACGGTAGCTCTGAAGTGTAAGAGCCTCTTAAATATGAACACTTATTATTTCCATAAGGATTGTTTAATGCAATTGGCCTTTGCTAGCAACAGACACTGGGATGGAGTGCAGCAAAGTGGATTTATTTGCGTTACACCCCTTTTATTTCAAGCAAATGTCTCCACAGAACCCGTACAGTGATACAGAGCAGTGTCATCTGCATCAGGGTGCCGAATACTCTGGAGAATTTCAGCTGTTGATAATTACAGAAACCTCGCAGCACCAGCAGAGATACCAGAATCGGAAGGAACCTAGAGCAAAGGTTCTGGAGGGTCACCTACAGGGAGAGCTTCTTTTGACCGAGTGTAGGTCGGGTGATGTATGTAGACCACACGTCATTATAAAGCCTTCTGCAGGAGTTGTGACTTTGTCTTATTCTGGGAATCCTACTTGGGATGATGCCTTGGGATTTGTGACACCCTTTACGTTACACTAGAACTGAAGCAAGCTGTGCATGCTTGGGAAAATGTTAATAACTTGTGGTTATATGCTTATATCACTAAACATCTTCAAAAAAACAGGATGCTGCATCTCATTTGTTTTGGCAGCTTTAGAGATTGGTAGGCTGCTGTCCTGTTTGACTGGAAGCTAGGTGGTTACATTGCTGTTTGAGGAGAGCTTTGTTTTCTATTTTGCATTTATTAGTATTCTGACAGAGGCAGGAAAGGAGGTTACAGCCAGTTAGACTGAAAGTTTGTCACCTGTCCATGGCAGCATCTTTATTTTCTTTGTTAGCATAGCATAAGAAATTTGTGATTTACAGTGCAGAGAGATTGCTTTTATGGTTAGAGGGCAAAACTGTGTCTTAAGCCTGCTTCTGCTGTCAGACTTACTTTGTTTCGCTATGCAGAATACTCCAGGAAGGCTGAATTTCCAATTTCAGATTGGTTTCTGCAAGGTTATTGCTTATTACAGAAATACAGCTGGATTGACTGTCTGAGTCTTGTCTCATATTTCTGGAATTTTAATGCTCTGCCAACTTTCTTAACATGGCCAAAGAGACTGTATAGCTTAATATAACAGAGCCAAAATATTAGTTAAAGCTAAACCAGAGAAGAGTGTTGGCATTTATAGGACAGAATAAAAGAGGAATGGAGAAATGCAAATTTGAAATTAAAAAAATCTGCAAGATGGAGAAGAAATAACAGCCTTAAGTCATATTCTATATAATCACAACAGCTGTATTTATTAGTTATTAAGTTCTGGTACGGTTACAGGAACCCTTTGATTTCCCACAAACATTATTTCAGTAATACACTGTAAAATACAAAGCATCAAGTTAATTTTTTAGAATCAAGTGTTTCTTGAAATGGGCTGCTTAGGGCAAAATGCCAAGATTCTATCAGCTGGAAAATTTTCTAAGAACCTTTCACCACTGTAATCCCTTCAGTTAAACCACTTAGCAAAGACTTTGGCTTTCATATACACTTTACCTAAATTTACATGGTTCTAGGCTGCAAAGCTCTCAGAGCAGAGTCTTGGAATAAAACCATATTGCTTTATAATTAATTCCTACTGTTGAACCTCTACATATCTTGCAGAAGAGGTGGAAGAAGAATGTATTTTCCAGAATAATGTGCATCTGCTCATTTTTAAGCCTTCATTTATATGTTTTTCTGCATAACTTGCTGTCTGCTGGGAACAACCTGCTTAACAGTACTTTTCTTCCTTCTCAAAATCTAAGGAAAACAGCTTTATATACATATATATATATATATACACACACACACATACACAAGCACATATATACATATAAAATAAATCTCAGAATAGGTTTACCTGCATAAGATCCACAGCATCTTTTGCATCCCTCTCGAGGAAATCTGGAGGAAAGTCTCGAGATGGAGGAATGGACTGTCCATATCCCCGAGGATCCCAAGCAACAATTGTGAAAAGTTGTTTATTCATAGACTTGAGCTGTGGTCCAAAATCGGTTTGACCGCTCCCTGAAATGTGATTTTTCAATTATAGTAGTCACCATAATGCGTATATAATCTATGTATTCTAAACACAAACCTGTGGAAAATTGTATCTTAAATTCTATAAAAGAGATTATCCATCACCTGAAGTACACTTTTTCTCTAACTAGCCATTGCAGCTTGCAGCCGGGAAGTGCCACACTAAAAATCTTTAGAACTATTTGCAACACGCTCAGAGAAAACCATTTCTGGGAGGCCTATAAGCTTATAAAGAAGTGTGCTCTATGCACATATTTTAATACAGCATCTTGAACTGAGTTACCTGAGTAGGGATTTATCTTTAACAGTTTTAAAGCACTAGTGTGACTGTTGATGGACAGCACAGGTGAAACTGAAGGGGGAGGAATACACTGACTCTGGCTACACATTTGTAGGTAAAAAGCACCGTGTGAGATGGTTCTTATTCAATAAAACACTTCTGTGAGAATACTGGTGATTAAAGCTGAGCTTCAAATACTTTGTTACCTGAGGAGACAGTGGGGACACAAAAGCCTAAAACTGTAACTTTTACTTTTCTAATATAAAATGAGCCAAATCCCGACATTTTTCTGATGCAGAACAGTTTCTTTTATTGGTGGCTCAAGCTTTTAAAGGATTAAGAAGTGAAGTGCTCCAGTCTATCACACTAAGCTATCTATGAACGCTAGCGTGAAGGTAAGACTGGAATTTATTTCTTATTTGTATTACGGTCATGTGGGAACAGTATCACGTGCTACTTGATTAAAGCCTGTTCAGAACTAATATATTCAAATGGCATAAATCGAATATCAAATTGTCTATTGTTATATTTAAGAGGCTGTTTAAGGGCATTTAAGAATTTTTTTCTGTTTACTTGGAGAGATATGAGGTCGGATACCTCCTTCTATACCATCAGCTGGTTTAAATGATAAAAGAAGCTGTACAGGGCATGCCACGATGAGTTGACTATAACCTGACATGATCTCTTGTCTCTTGCAACACCAACTAATAGCTAGTCAGAAGAGAAATACCAGGTTGCTTGAAAAATACCAGCGCAACCTAATTAATATTAATCATGTATTCTTGCATAGGCTTTGTATGAATTTCTGCACTATCACGCATGTGCTTGTGATACTGTATTTTTTGTAACTTAAAAAAATACCCACAAGGCTGCATATCTGGATGCTGTGTTTTCTCAGTACTTTTCTAAAAAGAAAGAGAAACATCACTTTTATTTTAAAGTACTTTACAAATAGAGACTAATTAACTCTGTTGAGCTAAAAGCACTTATCTGGTTGCCACACTTACTAGTCTGTTAATACCTAAAGTAGTATACAGTAATGTTGAACACTTAGTATCGGTACAAAGGCAAGAAGTATGTGAGAGTCAGAATGTAAAGCTCACTCCCACATGTTGCCCACAAATATTAAACCATAAAGTTAATAATGGTAAAGATATTAAGCCAAACTATCACCATTTGTAATACTGTTAACTGAAGAATAGCAACGTAGACCTAGTAATAATAATAACATTATTACCAACAACTGAAGAAATACATTATTTCTATTTAAAGAAACTGGCAACAGGATTACTCATTTAAAAGCTGTTAAAAAACGAAAAGGTTAAAACATGACTACTAAAGCACCCCTAGCATTAGGTTTTTTCCACTCTCCCTTCAAGAATCCTTTGAAAGAAAGAACCACTTCAGGAAGACTTGAAAATGTGGCGGACGAAAGGAACAAATGTTTCCTGTGCTTCAGTTCTTGACATTCTATCATCTTGATCCAGCAATTCAGTTAAGCATGAGCCCAACTCCGAGCACAGCAATGGTCCTACTGACAGCCTGCTATCACATGCTAGTAAGTCCGATTTGTTCTTTACAACTGCAAGAACCCAGGAAACAAAAAGCACCTGTGCTGATTTTGAAAAGGTTGTTATCAAAATCAGTGGTCTTGATGGACAGATGCCACTTAGCTAGCAGAACCTGTTGTCCATCTCAAAAAGCCTCTGAGAATTTTAATGATGTTGTCCTGAATAACCAAAACATGAAAATACATTTTTAAGCAAACAGCAAGTCTCAACTTGAGCCTTTTTCACAATGATAATAAACTGCTGCATCATGTCTATGAATTCAGTTGGAAGGCACCTAGTTTCTAAACAGGAATGCAAAATTCAGTCTGCATAACAAATACAGCTGACCTGATTTTTTCCCTCCCTTGTTATTTTGCACCTGTTATTTTGCCACCTGTGCTGGACACCCTCTTTGCACGGTTAAATCCAAAACGTGAGTGACACGAGTCAAGACATTGTGTAAAAGCGGTCTGGTGAGATAAATGAAATCTTTAAAAACTGTTAACTGATTGCAGTTAGTTAGCCTTTTCCTATCTGCTGTATGTGTAGCAATTTTTAAAACGATAATGGTCCATAATTGGGTGGTGAAAGGTATTTCAAAATAGCTAGCTTGAGACCTGATGGTGAAAGAGGTGGTTGCTCTATAAAGATAAGACAAAAATCTTCAGACCTAGCATTCCGGGAAGCAGAAGAACTGCGTGGCTTCCTTCTCCTGTCTGCTGGTAATGCAGGTGGACTCCATTCACTTGGATTTTGGCAGATGTTATTGAAGTACTAGGAGGAGAGAGAAAGGGAAACATTCAGGCAGTTATTTATCATCACTACGTGGTCATTCAAAGAATATAGAATAATTACTTTTTTTCCCTAGATATTAATGACAATACAGTAGGATTTAATTGGGTTACTTGTCCCTCATGGGTGCATAGAAGACTAAATAAAAACCTTGTCAGGAACGTAGAAGTATTCAGGTGCAACTACTATGTAGCATTTATACTTAGATATCACAAATGTAGTCAAACGACTCTAAGCGAAGAAAAAGAAAGTATTGATGGTGCCACAAGGGGAATATAAAAGCAGCTTTACTTGGCTATAGAAATGTATCAAAAGGCAAACAGAGCAGAAACCTCATTCTGTCACAGCCTAACTTTTGAAATGGTTGGTGTTCGCCTGGTTATTACCAAACCAAGCCTCTTCCTCTGCCAAAGAAACCACAATCTATTGTCAGGGTTTCTCATGAACTAGAGGGTCTACAGTGAAAACAACCTTGCACTGAGATAAGAGTGGAGAAGAAGAATGTGAGAACAACACATCTGCCAGTGGAATCTTGGCAGGAGATAATGGTTAATTGGAAAATACCACACGACCAAAAATCCCACCCACTAAACAAGTATCACAGAAACCAACTGCATAGGCCACCTCTCAGCCCCGACCCCTAAACCCTGACAGTAACCTTCAGTATAAAGCAAGACATATGTGTAAATGCAAACAGGTAATGTGAGATACCGTGCCTAGATATAAACACTTAGAAAGCAGAAGCAGCACAGATTGAAGGTCTCTTCTCAAGACTATAAACCATTGCATTTGTTCTCCCAAGGAATTTTGTCCCCCAATGGTTGCAAGGCATCTTTTCAACAACCTAACTTGCTTTATTGAAAGGTAGTAATATGATAAAATCTTTGCTGTTTGGAGTACTCCCTGTAGTTCTCAGTTTACCTAGATTAAATATTCTTGCCTTATGAATTCAATCAGTGTGAGTTTCACACACATATAGAAATGCTGTTTTCCAATCTTACATGCAATAATAATCTGTATTCCATGATATGCATGATGGAACTTATTAAAAATTCAATTTTAACATCCAAATTCTGAAGTGCTTATAGCGCATAAGCATAGTCTTGCCTGTATAGCGTTGAAAATGGTGGGTTAAGGGTAAAAACCTCAACAAACTTAAACGCTTCCTGTAAGGGAAATGAATAGCTTGCGAACTCAGGTGCCCAATACATGAGCAGCGGCAACACCACAGCCATTTGGATTTTACATAAAACCTTGGTCTACATAACCAACCATGACACATGCCAAAATATAAGCTGTGACTGCGCAGAAGAGGGTTAGCTCTTTCTACCTGTGGAGATCCAGTTTGAGAAATGGAGTGTAAATGCGCTTCTCTGGCAAGAGTACGGCTCAAATTCATTGTGTCGTTATAACATCAGTGAGTTTTGCTGAACTGTTAAGGAAATGCGATTCAAGGGATTAATTTGATTGTAATGTTAAACCTCCTTTATGTCCATATACCGCACCTGATGTTGCTTTATACTTTGCAGCTTGAATTCTGAATGTAGCCTTCTTATCCCCTTGTTAACTATACGTGACTTTTGCTTTTTTCTATTTATAAAAGAAGATTTTTTTAAAAATTTTCCCCTGACACAGCATCTTTTGCTTTGTCATTCATTTCAACAGGTTATGTTATCATACTTTTCACTACAGGAAATGAGCACCTTGCCTCTTACTAAATTCTATAGAAATGTGATTTGTTTCTGACTAATAACTGCCAAAACCACTTCCTAACAAAACAGAAATAATCCCCAACTTGTTACCTTTTTTTTTAAAAAAAGGTTTTCAACATGTAATTTTAATAGACAAGGAATGTTTACTCTGCTTTCCTGATTCAGGTGCTAGATTTTTTTTTCTTTTGCACAGTTCTACATTTTTTTTAGGATTAATTATTAACATCAGGGGTTTGAGAATTTTGCTGAGCTTGTGATGATTTTCTATTCTGGGATTGTGCCTCAGTGTACAGGCCGATGAAATTCAGCAGTTCCACAAGAAGAGCATTTTCAATACTTTCTGGACTAAGAACAAATGAGTTGAGTTTTTTTAATGTGTTGAGGAACTGAAACTGGCTACACCTAAGACAGATTTGATCTCCCTCGCATCAGGTTTCTGTGAGTCTGAAATCACTACACAGTGCTTGTCAGCGTGACAACTTCACTTCTGTCAAGTTTTCCTAGAGACTTTACAGTTGGTGTAATCAGAAATGATGTTACAAAATCACTGAATCAGAAGATATTAGGAGTTGGAAGGGATCTCTGGAGATCATCTAGTCCAAGCCCCTGCCAGAGCAGGATCACCTAAAGCAGGCTGCAGACAAAACAAAATGCTATTTTGTAACTGAATTGGTAATGTGGAGGTTTAAAGCTCTTTGAGAATGGGTACATACTGCCTATGTTAGCTGCAACAGCCTAGATTTAGGCTGGATATTAGAAAAAAAATGTTCACAGCAAGAGTAGGCAGGCAGGTTGAGTCACCTTCCCTGGAGGTCGTGTTGGGGGATATGGTGTAGGCGTGGACTCTGTAGAGCAGGGTTATAGGTTGGACTGGATGATCCCAAGGGTCTTTTCCAACCTGAATGTTTCTGAGTCAATGATTTTATGTTTACCAAGAGGTACAGAGGCAGAGCCAGGCATGTCTGTGCCTTCCTGGAGTCCAAACTTCACCTCATGCTCTGCAGGAGCGCAGCTTCACCTGGGAGCTGCATTTCTCTCCCGGCTGTGCTACTGCATAACCGTGTCTTTATCCACGTGGGGGAGAAAAATTACGGTTTTACGTCTGTTTCCCTCAATCGGATTTGCAGAGCAAGCAGTACGATGTACGTTATATATACACATTCTCT
>NW_009726914.1:0-605 GCF_000703405.1 Apaloderma vittatum
GGCTTTCGGAAAGTGGGGAGAGGAGGGTCCGGTCAGTGCCCAGCTGCTGGGTGGGTGCGTGTGTGTAGAGCCACGTGCGCTTGGGTGTCCGGGTATCCCCAGCGTGTGTGTGTGCTCACTGCGGTCCCGTTCCCCGTTGGGAGACAGGTCAGCAGAGGTGCCTGCTGCTGGTTGCAGGAGAGCTGGAAGTACAGAGTGGCAAGGGGAGGGCTGGCCTGTGTGTAAGGGGGATGGTGTGAACACAGGCATGTGGGGCAGCTGGTGTGGCTGAGGAGCATGCTGTTATGGCTCCTTACCAGACAGCACTGCAGGTCTTTTTTTCAGTCATCAGTCTGAACTCATTCAGAGTCCCAAAAGATCCCCATCTGAGGTGGTGGTGGGGACACTGGTTGTGGTGAAGAGGGAAGCAAGTAAGCTTAAATCTCCTGCAGTGCAAAATTCTGCATGGCCGGCATGTGCCGGTAGGCAGGAGAAGCGCTGCGTTTCAGACCTCTGCAGCAGCCTCCGGTGACGGAGCAGGATTGGATTGTGTAGTCCCAGTCGAATATAACCGCCCTGAAGGAAAACGCCATGTGGCGCCCAATAAAGCGGGTTAGACCTGCCTC
>NW_009726914.1:744-13105 GCF_000703405.1 Apaloderma vittatum
GCAGCGGTGCTGGGTGGGGGGGAGGTGGGGGTTGTGAATAATGGTGCTGGTAGGAGGGGTTTGTTCCAGTCTGGACTGGTCCAGTCTAGTTCTTTCCTTCCTGTCACCGTGCGAACAATGCTGCCGCCGCCGTGGCTGATGCTTGCAACACGGCAGCCCCCTTCTCCCCGTGTGCTTTGGGGCCTTGAGCTCTGGGAGAGTGTTGCTGGTAAACCCCAGAAGAAGAGGGGTCCTCGCAAGACTTTGGGAGGGGGAGGGTGTCGCTTAGGGGTGAACAGCAGTGGGAATGTAGGTCCCGTGGGGACAGTTTTAATGGAGGCGAGAGACCGGCTTACAGCTTTTTGGCACGGCAGCCTGGCCCTGAGGCCGCTCCTGCGCTGGGAGGCTGGTGCAGGTGGGTGTTTGCAGCAATGCTTAGCTGTACACTCTGGAAATAATTCCATCACTCCAATTAAAGGAGAGACAAAGTGCTCTGGAAGGGAATTAAGACTGTCCCTTCCTGAAAGGGGGACTTAATTGTGTAATGGACTAATTCGGGTATAATGGCAAATTTCAGTTCAAAATGCTGTTTGATGTAGGGCGGGAGCGTGGTTGATGGGAAAATTCCTCAGGGACCTGCGCCTCCCCTCAGGACCTGCTCTCCCTCAGGGACTGCTTTGCCACAATGCCCTGGCCCTGATCTGGAGAAGGCCTGTTGTAACAGAATAATAGCTGTGGGGGTTTTTTTGTGTACCAGAGTAACTTGGGCACCTCTGAGAATGTCAGTTGGTGTAAATGTGCAAGGTAATAATATTGCTAGATTTTTAGGGTTTGGTTCCTGTATGGTTCATGGCTCAGGTCACTAAAGGGTCTCTTCTCAGAAGCAGGTGCAGTGGATTTTTTTTTTTTTTCCTCCAAAGAAAAAGCATCAATGCCTGGTTCTCTAGACCTGTCTGTTTCAGACTTGGGAACCTAGAGGGGGACCGGTGAGCTGGAAAAAGCTGATCCTGAGCAGCCTGCTGGCCCTCATAGGGCTCGATGTGGGGGCGCAGTTTTTCTGGCAAAAGCAGTGCTGGGGATGGCTGGGGGATTATTTTGTTTCTCAGGTGAGTGTTGCTTTTCAAGTGCAAAGTACAGCATTGCCCATCAAGCTGCAGACAAACTGAGGCATCTGCTAGTAGAATGTACTAACAGACAGTAGATAAATACATGCATATGGTGTCGTTTGAGCATTAAAAAGCAAAGCTGCTTATCAACTATTCCTGCAACTGAAAGCTCCCATGTAGCAAAGAATACTTTTACACCAACTTTAAGACCCTTAAGCAATGAATGCTTCATCTCAGCGCATTGCATGTGCAATTTTTCTATAACTGGGTTTGGCCATGTGGGTTATGGACATCTAATAAACTTTTGCTGCTTAAAATGGCAGTCCTGCTCTGTCAGAGTACAGCAAGTACACAGTATTTGTGTTCGTTAAAGCAGAGTAAAATTACTGTGATTTGAAAGGCTTGAATTGGATGGTTTTCCTCTCTGGATATTTTTTTTTGGCAAATGTGCACAAAAGAGGGCAGTCAGACTATTTTCTATGTGTTTGTGGAGATCCTTCAGGTAAATAATTCTCATTTAAAAGAAATTCTGCAGGGCAGTTGGAACTCAGCACAGCTCGTAGTTGACTGTTGCTACAGAAAGTTTGGCTTTCATTCTAGCTCCACAGGAGCTTTCACTGCGATTTTCCTTCTTGGGCCTTGTGAGAATATTTATTGAAAGAGTACTGCAGGAGATATTTGTCTGAAGCTTGGCTTGTTAAGCTTTGCACTGAAGGTCATGCACTCAGCCTAGAAGCACCTGTTTTTAAGGAATTCTTTTGCTGGGAAGGTAAACTTAATTCATAATCACTGGGAAATTTGTGTGAGTTCTTGAGTCTAATTGGCACAGTATTGGAAAACAGTTAAGCTAGTAGTAAATTGTACAAAAGGAAAGCGTTTCCAGCTTTTAAAACTGTTATGTGCCTACTCTGAGAACTGTTATTGACTTGCTTTAGTGAAAGAAAGGTATAGGATTAAATACACTGCATATGTGTTAATTCTAGCTGGCAAAAATCCTTTATCTCAATTTTGAGGCACTGAGGTTTATTTTTAATGCTATATGCTACTGAAAGTTAATTTATATGGTAAAGCTGAAGAGATTGCTCTGTGGAGTTGCTGTGAAAGTTACCCTCAAGTTGCCTTCACTCTGTAATTCAGTACTTTGTAGAGTATACTAGTTTAGTTTTCTAATAGGAAGAATAAGTGGAAAAATACACTTCAGCAGTTTATTTAACCGTAATGTGGTTGAAAAGGTGAGCATTTGGTTTAGGTGATTCCCAGAAGCCAAGTTTTAGTAGTCAGCACATGTAGTCTCATTTAAATAATTAGAGCTTCAAAGATTTATTTTTACAATAGGTTGGTACATTCCATGTTTCATGCCAGAGACCACAGCGAATATGTAGAAACTTTGTTGTATATTGGATTTGCACATGACCAGTTCTGGACCATGTTTAACTCCACAATAATGACAGTTCCTTTTAGAAGGAGTTAATTTCTCAGGGCTGGTTAATGTTTCCTTGGCTGCTTTTTATGTTCATTGTACTGTTCTGCGTGATTGATTTACTTTAGTTTGAGTAAGCTAGCCTCGTACTTTAAAATGCTGCTTTGGTGTTGTGCGTAATAGCCTTTAAGGGCCAGATGAAATGTTTCTCCATTCCTGAAGGCAAGCATAAGTTTATTTCTTTTTACTGCCTTGCTCATCTCTGAATTTGTCTGTATGGTGTTCAGTTTCACTATATAAAGCACTATTTTTCACCCACGTAGCTTTTTCACCCACACGCTGTGTTTATTCACAGCTGAAGAAGAAAGGAGGTGGTGAGGGAATTCTAAAATAGAAAGGAAGTGGGGAGGGAAAGACTCACAGTGGCTACAGGGTTAAAAACAGTTCTGGGAGGGTAGTCCAGTGTTAAGGCGTGCTACCCTAAAGCAGGATCAGGTAGAGCTCTTTGCCTTTAGTTTTGAAAGTCTTCCAGTTCAGACTATGAAAGATAAGTACAAACAAGCAGTTTCATGTACCTAGTTCATGTGTTTTAGCAGTTCTTCATAAATTTGACTTGATCTGGCTCAGAGGTTATGTAGACTCTGGAAAACTGGACAGTTTTATGTGATTATAAACTGTCATGGTGAGGTGTAGCAAGCCTCCTTAAAAGCACAACTGAAAAGGCATTTTGATACATGTTTTAAGACAAAGCTTTTCTTTTATTCTGGCTATGAAATTTATTTTTGTGTGCATTTTCTCCCACAGGGCAAAATCTCTGATCAAGTTTACAACTATCCAGAAGGCTTAGGAGAAGTGCTTTATAGAGAACAGTTCGACTTCAACGCTGAGCCACCTTGGGAACCTAGCTGATGATAGTAGGGTTCCATCTCCTAACTTGTCCATGTAAGTCTCTTTTTCTGTCTTTGTCTGTATGCAGGAGGATAAACCCTTCCAAAATCTGGAGCAACATGTATTGGCTTCTTGATAAGCAAGATAATGGTCTTCACGTAGATTGTCAAAATTTGAAAATAGTGGTGTGTGTATCATATGGGGCTTTCATTCAGGTGGGACTGTAATTTTCACTCACCTAATACTTTTCTCAACAGAGTTATCTGAATTTGAGAGAGCTAAACATGTTTTAGTGAACTTTGTAAATAGCTGCTTTTCTGAAGTAGGGCTGTTGGCTGGAGACATCCTAAAATAAAATGCTGTAACTTCGGTTTCTCAGTGGTAATTCTGAAGATGTGAATTGGCACTGCATGACTGTTAACCATCAAATCCTGATTTGCTGAGTATTGTGTGATTTCTTAGGGTATTTTATACTGAAATAATTACAGTAACTAACACTGATCACGAAGGGTGTGCCTTTCCAAATGCCTATCTCCATTATTTGCTAATTACTATCCACTTCCACAAATAGTTGTAGTTGAGCTACAGTCAAATGTGGAATTCTGTGCTGAATGGAAATTGTGTACCAATTACATATTTTTAAGAAGCAAATAGTTGTAAAAGGAAAACAAGACCCGTGATCACAGAAAACAAATGAGTGCACATAGCTGATCTTCAGGAGCACAGAAAACTGTGGAATGTCTGTGGTTATCGTGTTCTTTTAACATCAACCAGAAGCTTTACGTGGTTTTAACAGTAACCTTAAATGCATCTGTAATATTTGAGTTAAGCTGATTTTATACAGTATTGCTGAAGGCATTTTCACTTGGCTTAGTACCTGTAAATTATATAATGCTTTCTACTGTAAAACACGAGAATGTTTAAGTGCACCTAACCGAGCCAGGTACTTTTTAAAGACCACAAAGATTCCAAATGCCAGTTGTGTTAGTGTGTCTCCTAATAAGGTACTTAACATATTATGACCTTGTTCTTTGCAAACACTGCAGTAGGAGAGGCACAGAGTGATTTCTGACTTTATCTCCAGATGTTATGTTCTTTTGGTTTGTTTGAAACTTCCTGAATTTAACCACATGTATCTGACTCAATGTAGATGACTGCTCTATTCAAGTGAATATAGTTAACACTGAAAATTCTCTGAATATCGCTGTTATTTTGTAGGTGTCACATGACTTTCATAAGCAAAATATCTGAGAGAATTGTTTCTCTTTAGTTTCTGAGTTTCAGCTCACTCTTGTATGTGGGTAGAATCCCTGCAAGACATTTTGCACTTCAACGTTTTGTGCTTCAATAGGAATAAAGCAATAAAAAGATAGGAAAGGAGGACGAATTGTTAGGAGGATGGTGTGCATAAAGTATAAAATCTTAAGGTACTCTAAACGCATTTTAATTTCTAAAACTGGTGTGAAGGAATTTTGGCTTTGAAGTTTTTATTTTCAAGGCGAAGATTGTTCCGCTATCTTCACAGAGACTATTCTTTCTCTAACTGGTAGACTCATGTTGTGGCAAATAGTGCGGGGTGTAGCTTGTCCTAGAATGGATATGCCACTGGGTTTGCTGTGTTTGTAGCTCAACATTTAGGTGATCTGTGTTTATTCTGAACTTGGATCTGTTGTGTGTTCAGTAATAATATACTGTACACGGCTCTAAGTAGTTCAGTACTGAATGTAGTGGTGATGGTAGTAGCAGTAGCCTGCAGGTGCTTGTCAGTAAATCTGTACCTGCTTTGGTGTGCTGAAGCACAGGTAATAGCCTCAAACACGGCTGAAATATAAGCCAGCCAGCTAATTAGTAGTTTAAGTCTGGTTCAACTCGTGATTTACTGGGGGGTAAAAGAAGGTAAATTTATTATTTAAATTTAATATTTTTTAATGGAACACAACTAAAAATCTATCTGAAGATGTACTTGTGTTTCCATTAAACTTGCTTCCTTTCTAAAATTCTCTCCTGCTTTTGTCCTTGTATTACACTGACTGAGGAGGAACTGGGGATTTAGTTCTGTCTTGCTCTTCAAAGTTTGATTTCCTGAGCGACCTGGTGACTGTGGCCTGAAGTCTTGCTCCTTTTAAAATCTGTTGTATCTATTACCACATCTGATTGATTGGAAATGGAGGGAATTAGTGATGGGAAATGTGTTCTGTTAATGAGCCCTGTATATGCCAAGTGAAAGCAGTAGTTACCTGGACTGGCTCGCCTTTAAAGCTCTCTTGACTTTGTCTAAATGAGACTAGGTGACGGACAGGAATTTGGAGGGTTGGGGAGCCATGGTGAGGGCAAATATTAGAATTGACTGAGCAAGTAAGGGGATAGGGAAGTAACTGCTTGCACTGTCAGGAAAGAGAAGTAGCAGAAATATATATGCACTTACAAGAGTACTCATTTTTGTAAGCGTTGCTAGCTTATTGCCTTCAAACCTGAAGAAACAGGGGGTTCTTGAAAGCAGGATTCTTGTAGATGGTGTCAGATAGGATATTATTTTTGATTTTTAGTATCCACCTCCTTTGCTTGCTTGCTTCAGCAGAGGTGCTCTTTTGCATTGCTTAGTTAACTGTGGGGAATACTCCCAGGAGAATGGTGGGATGCAACAAACTGAAGCTGTGCAGGTTCTCTGCTGTGACCCTCGGTGGATTTGTACCAAGAGGCAGCTGGGGTAATGCAAACCGTCTGCTGCCGTTGTGAGGAAAGAAAGGCACCTGCTTCAGTGTTTCCATCGGCTGGTTAGCAGCAGCATTTGGCTATCTGAATGATAAGGGTACAAGTTGGTGAAATGGCATCTGGGAATTTCCTTTTTTTTTTTTTTTAAAGATACTCCCACTATAAATAGGCATTGCTGCACTGAAAACAGAGGGCTCGTGTTTCTGCTTTTCTAGTATATGTGGTCTGTACTTAATTGTCAATGTTAGTGACAAACTGCTTCTACTTTTTTTGATCTCTTACCCCTGAAAAACCACTATTGTAAGGAAGGTGAGATGAACGTATTTTACCTATGATTTTTGCATCAGCATAATTGTTAGTATCATAATTTATTTATTTTTTGCTTAATAAGACACGTAGTTGAAAGGCATTGGGAGCCCGTTCAGCTTGCAGAAACTTTGTTCTTTGCAGAGGAAGTTCTTAATGAAAGAACTAGACCTCAAGGTGTTGGGTTTCTTCTTTTTTTCAGGCCAAACAATATGTAGTTCTGACAATGTAAAGAAAAAAAAGTGTTTGTTATGGATGCTTGCATATGACAAGCATGTGTTTAGCGAGTCACTTTTCAGAGCATTGTAATTTTCTTCTGTTCCAGGTGTCTGTAATAATTGCACTGTTTAAATATGTAAACTTCAAGATAAAAGTTCTTCATCTGGGAAGTCATTGTGTTAAAATCCTAAAGAGCCTGAGGATGTAATCCTTACTTCAAAGAAAACAATTGCATGCCTATGTACAAGTCTCATACTGCTTGACAGCTTTTGTTTGCCCTAAAATATATGTCCTGGAGCATTGTGCAGGCTAACGTCTCAGGTGGTAAAATGGGTGGTGTTACCACACTGAGCCGAGTCTGTCAAATCATGACTTGCAGCAAGTCAGCACTTCCAGCAAGGGCTGAACTCTGTACTGTAATGATTTCTGATTCATCTTACAGGAGGAGTCTTAAACTGTCCTCCTGGCTTTCTTATGTGTGTATTCATTTAAGCTTTCATAAATTTTACGGTTGATTCTCCTTCCCCACTCAGGAGCGGGGAGTGGGGAGCAGTCAGAACAGAGTAAGGTTATAATTGCAAATCCTACTGCAGGTTTCTCAAGTATGTGCAGTTTTGGGGTGGTGCTGTAGCAGTGCTGGCAGGA
This sequence comes from Apaloderma vittatum, assembly GCF_000703405.1. Lineage (NCBI taxonomy): Eukaryota > Metazoa > Chordata > Aves > Trogoniformes > Trogonidae > Apaloderma > Apaloderma vittatum. The sequence goes on from NW_009726914.1 coordinate 8,020, forward strand.
ATTACAGTTTTCTTTTTGTAGAATATTCTATCTTGTTTTCAACAAGACTGAAAAAGGTGTCCTTTCTTCCAGAGCAGGAGAAATTGGAGAGGAGTGGGCTGTGACTCTGAGGATGGGAGTTGGTAGGCTAATGTTAGCTTTTTTTACTGGTTTAATTTTGCTGAATGAAAAAGCTTAGATGTCACGGACATGCTTGGAAAAAGCAGTCACTGTTTAGCAGCCTGGGAGAGGTCATACTAGGTTGTTTATGGTCTGGTGTAAGCTATTTTAAGTCTGTACTAGCATGGATTCCTTTTGGTCCCTGCCTCCTGACCAGAAGATGCTTTTAGATGAATGAACTGCGAGATAACAGCTTCTGTTTTAGGAAGTGACCTTCATCAAAGCTAGCTTGTCAGATAAGTGTTACTTTTGTTGTTGTTTTCAGAGAGTTAGTGGTAAAAAAGGCCTTTTCCAAAGCTCCATGCTTTATGTAAACTAGTTCTCCTCCTTCCTACAGGATCTCCCCAAAAGAAAAAGGGTGGCTTTTGGAGGAAAATGTTCTTCCTCATTTCCATCTGAAAGCTATAGACACCACAGTCATTAACTGTTGGGGGGGGGGAAAGCCCACCTTTCTAAGAGCACCACAAAATTAGCTTGAATCTACTCCAGCATGACTCAGATGAACACCAAGACTCAAAGGAAAAAATGTAGCTGTTGTTTGGATCAAGCTTCTTCATTTGGAATATGAGGCGTAAGCCAGTAGCCTGCAGGGTGGGTGTGTGCCTGGGGAGTCTGCAAATCTTTTTGGTGCTGTGACTGGTTTCACTGGGTGTACTGACACCTCCCAGCTGGGCAGATCGGGGCTGTGCATCCATTCAGTGGAAGGGACTCTTGACCATCTGCATGCTTTAGTGTACGAAGTGGCTTGTAGTACAATACAGAAAAAAGACGTGAAAAGTTTAAAATTTAGTTAAGTAGTATCCTTGTATACACTGTAAATCCTTAATGTGCTTTTTGTTTTGCCATCAGGTTTTTTTTAACAAGTTTGTATGACATGTCAGAGAATTGTGAACTTACGACCCAAAACACAGTATTTGTCCAATTTGAAAAAACGAAGCTCAGACAGGAGGCTTCTGCCTGACCAGTCACTTCTCACGTGCACTCAGTTGCAGGAACTTGCAGCATTTACTGGTCCAGTGTGAGTGAGGCGGGGGCGGAACTGGGATCATGGAAGTTCATCCTGTATAGAGTTACTGTGTCAAAATGTTGCCACTGAGTTTTGCTGAACTCTTGCTGAAGTCATAAAACAGATTAGCTGTGTGGTAAAAGATGTTATGGATTTAGATGGAGAATAAAACATATCTGAAATTGGAATATTATCTTTTAACGCACCCCTCTGTGTCACAGAAGGATTAAAAAACCCCAACAGATCTGCTACATTTGAAAAATCTGCTGAAAATGGAAATCACTTTGCTTTTGACATGTTTTTGCTAGGCTTAGTTTACTTCTCTTTGGGTTCTATATATTTTGCAAGAAGACAATGAAACAAGTGCTATTGTAGAAGTTTAATGTGTTTGTTACACAACCAGTAAGTTCTTGAGGATGCATAGTAGTTGAATATTAGATTATTTAAGTGTAATTTCTTCATGACTTAAAGAACTAAACTCTGCTGTTAGCTTTTTTCCTTCTTTTTATCTTCATGTTTTGAATATTCCAGAACTATATCAAATTCTCAGTAAAGTGCTGATGCCAGCTCTTCTTTCTTGGGGGGAAAGAAGTGGTTTTTTTGGTACACTGCTCCTGGAAATCATGGATATTTTATGAAGGTGAGGGTGTTGAGGATTTTGTGCTAATCACCTAGCGAATCAAGGATACTGAGGTACCTCTTCAGAGGGTGAGCATAGCTACGTAAACATCACTGTGCTGTCCACATTTCACAGAGTTCACAAGCTCATCTTGATGATGTTTGGTGGTTTTTCAAAGGAGTTTTAGCTGTTACTCACAAACTTAAACCAAGATGTGACAGAGGACATTTTTCCTATGGTAATAGTGTCTACCACCTAGGCATTGTTTATGTAGTTGCAGTTTATGTAAATCCTTACATCAATGTGATAATTATCTTGTTCTTCCGTGATGGTTTTGGATCTTCAGGATTCCCTTAAATAAGCATATGAGCTGCATGTGTGAGACAAGTGTGTTTGTTGGGTTTTTTTTTTACCCAGCATACATGTCTTTATCATTCAATTTCTCAGTATAACTGGAAAATCTTGCTGCCACTGAGTTAAATTCACCTAGCTGTAAATATTTCTCGAGAGACATAGGTGGCATACTTGAGTTACACAGAAAACTCTGCTGGCTCTTTTCCCTGTTTTTTGGTGTAACCACAAGCAAGAGCAAATGCTGCTTAGTTGTCTTAGTATTTAGCCTGAGCAGAAGTAAATTTGTTCATATTATTAACAATGTTCAACCAAACTTATATTGCAAATTGTGGAATTATTTTTTTTTTAAATGGCAGGGAGGTGGTGGAAGAAACATGAGACAGAGTTAATACCATGGCCTTGTCACCATTAGAAGTCAACATTATCATCTTAGCTTTTGGAATCATTGTTTTACCTTCAGTTGTAATATTTCTGGTTTCTCTCAAGACTTCTAATTAGAATAATATTTTTGTTATTTTTAAAGCCAAGTACAGCTGACTTTTGAGAACAACCATATTTTTAATAAGTACTATGCATATTCTTTTGAGAGATTAGAGAAATTCATGAGTGTTTACGTAAAGAAGGGATCTAACTTGCTTACTGGTTTTGATCAGCTTTGTGTTAGTCATAAGATGACAGTTAAAACCAAGTCTGGTTAATTGCTATAAACTAATAAACTGCTATTAAAGAAGACGTAACACTCTAATGGAATGTAAACTGCAGATTGTTATAGTCATCAAGTAAGGCTGAGGAAGGTGTATCATCAGCTGGTGGTAGGTGTTTGCTGTCTACTGATTGTTGCTTGAGACTATTTCATCCATATTCTAAGACTGTATATTTAATGTTTAGTATCTTTGGATTTTGTTGATTCAGGCTCTCTTTCTGAAAACACTAGTTATAAATGACACCTAATTTGCACATGAAGATGTAAATAAAGCTAGGGTATAACTTTGAGTACCAGTTCCACTCTGATTGTGATTTTTAACATTACTTTTAGCTAGTAGCTTCTTTCTGTTAACCTTTATAGAAATGAAGTTTAAGTGTTGTAGGTAATCTTATTAACAGAACAGCAGAATAAGCATCTAGTTAGCACAGTGTGTGAAAGCAATGGTTATAAATTAGCATCTAAACAAAAAACAATGTCAGTACAAATATTTAATTAAAAACTACTTTTTTTAACAAATGCAGAAATGTTGTATTACAGGTAATCTTCCAGTTGTGTACTTGAATACTAATATCACTTAATGCCATACTTAAAGAGTAGCTGAGCTGAGATGTTTGTGTGCTACGCTTGCTATATTTTTATAGCTTCCATAAGCATGACACAGGTCAGTGGATACAGTCTGGGATCCTCAAGAATCATACCTTGCCTTAGTGGCTTCTTACTTATCTTTAGGTTAATATCTTACTCACCTTTAAGTTAGTATCAAATTTCAAGTACTCGGATTGTGGTTTATTCTTGGCTTCAGTAGAATTGCTCTATCCTTATCTGTGGCAAAGGGAGGGTGAAGAGAGCAAGCGGATCTTTTTGTTTTTTTTTTAGGTGATTTGTGTGTTTGTACATCAAATGTAGGAAGCTCTCTCTAACTTTTAAATAGTGGTGTAGTATGCTTTGTGCCTCATTTTCCATTGGTTTATGTTTTCTTTGTGCAGTTTGTTGCATAATTTAAGGACCCGGCTATAAGGCTTGGAAGCCCATCCCTTGTGTTTCTTGGTTTATGACTGTCGGCTTTGTGGAATACGGCTGAGATGAAAGGATTTCTTGAGGATGCAAATTACTCCATCGGTCTGTTGGATGAAGGAGCAACGCTTGCAGATGTTATTGACAACTGTATTTATGAACACACTCATGTAAGTTTGAGGTTTTCTTAATAACTTTTCCAAATCTTCTGGTTTAGTTCTCTAAGTCTTCAAAGTAGATCACGGTATTTAGCGCTGATGAACTGAGAGCAACAGAGGAACAGTTGGCTAAAGCTCACCTTATAAAGTAGCTTTGTCTTCTTATTCTACTTCGTTGCTGTTTGTTTGCATTTGGCTGAATTCTTTGGGGAAAAATGGGCAACAACTGTTACCTGCCCAAGTGTTGGCTAGCAGGCAAGTGGTCTTGCTGGTGTAATTAAATGCAGATTCCCATCTGTTTGTTTCAAGGGATTTTATTATCAGTGAGGTTTAGGCCAGGAACTTGAAATCAGGCAGATCAATATTCCCAAGTTAGAAACTTTTATTTCTCTTGCCCTAAAAATATGCCAAAGTTTAGACAAGTATGTATGCTGAGCCAGTTTAAAGCCATGTTTCAATTTTCTCCAACATGGTTGTATGGTTATGTATCTTCTGTTGTCCTTCTCTCAGGTGGAAACATGGGTACGAGCCTATTGTGAGGTGTGCTACCTTTTTTCTTTCAAGAAAATAAACTGGTCTAAAAGCTATTCAGGTTTAGCGATCTTCTAGAAAGAAACTTTAATTTTGTATATGATAGTAGTTTTATTGAATAAGGCTTCACTTTCTTAGGAGGCGGTAAGATGCTGTAATGTTTGTTTCTTAGGCAAGATTGTACCTTAAAAAAAAAGTTTCTTGAAGCAAATCTCATATCCTTAATAAGCCATACCTATCGGTTGTTCACTTTTCCCTTGGTTTATCAGAACTGGTGTTCAAATGCAAGTGCTCGACTGTGGTACAGCAAATAGCTGAATCCCATGGCCTTCTGAACTCAGGTGTAGGATTCCCAAATCCTGATTCCTAATATTCTTTTTCTGTCTAGCAAATAAATAGGTAAACTACTGGCAACATGTCATGTCTCCAACCACTGGCTGGCTCACAGAGGATAGCTGCCTCCTGCTGCTTTCATTTACTCCTTTAGCTCAAGGGGTAGAGGCCTGTGCCATGGATCTAAAGCTCCAGATCCCATTCCT